>NW_009258281.1:897598-900830 GCF_000687185.1 Egretta garzetta | reverse complement strand
GGCAGGGGGAAGAGAGAGCAGAAAAAAAGCAAAACCTCTCAGACTTGTCAGCAAAGCATCCTGGTTCATTGCTCTGTCAAATGTGCATTAACACTGTTGTTTAAACAAGCATTAGAAGTAAGTTTTCCATTCCTCAAACACTAAGCTCAAATCCGTCCCCCCAATCCCAAAAATCATCTGTGCACTTACATTTTTACACAGTCACCTACACTGCCACATGATATATCTACACTCAACAACATAGAAAGCTTTGCCCTAAGGAATTTAGGAGGGAATTTAACAGTAATACTCCCATCCCTGTTTCAAGGCAGTTCAGAAGTAGCAGAAAGGTCCTAGTTCTAACCAGGACAGTTCATGTGGGCAGCCAGGGAGGGCTGCCTAACTTGGCAGGCCCTAATTTTTAATTTTGCCAGAGGGGCACTTCATCCTGTTTTCAAAACGCCATGGGACTGAAAGGGAGTAGAAACCAACCAATTTCCTTTGATCTTTTCCCCCAGAGCAGCAGGGTCTCATTGAAAGCACTTTGTAGAGTCAGGACTGAACAGCTCAACACCTAGCAGGAATAAACATCAACACTCCACTTGATACAAGTTATGCAAACGCATTAGTATTTGCAGGATTGGGGCTTCAAAGACAAGATTTGAAAAGTGAAAACAACAGAAGGATACAGCATCAAAAATGGCATGTCTCAGCATAATCACCTGTTCACACAATTACCAGATACAAGACAAAGCAGTTGCAGTTGTCATGCTCATTGCATTAAGTGAGGCAACAACTTGCACGCTTATCCTGCCTGCACTTTGCTGGACCGGGTATACGGCTAAAAATGTGCAACAGTTCAAACTGCTCTTTCACAAGTAATATGATGAATTATAAAGACACTGCAAAAGCATCTAAGCTACATAAGGTGCTGAGTATATATATGGAAAGAGACAGCCCATATCCCAAAAAGCTTTAATTCTCCTGAAAATTAAAATCCAAACGAACGTGTGGGTTTGAAATGTCATTGTTCAGCACCAGCCAATGAGATATTCCAGTCTGAGTTTCTGAACCATCTGGTAAAGCATCACAACAGCTTTAAGCATCCAAGGATCTGTCAGGGGCTTTAGTTTAGAAATACTAATAATCCCATCATGTGCAGCTCATGCTGAATGGAAGATATACCTACTCAATGATTTACTCCCCCCTCCTTTTCCCAGCCGAGCTAGGGAGAATTAGCCTGAACAAGATTTGTTACCATTTCTCCATTCAAATACAGCACCACTCAAGTGATTTGAGAACTGTTACCCTCCTCCACCTTATGAGTCTCAGTGAGGACCTTTGGTGGGCCAAAAGGGAAGAACAATTTCCAGGACAAGCATTTAAGGAAGAGAAAGCATTTTGTTTGAACTACTTAACTCTATGCTTAATTCTAATTTTATGCTAGGGATTTCTTTCTTTCTTACAGTTTACCTCGACTGTTAGAGGTGACATGGAGGGGGGGAAGGAGGGAGGGAGCTTCATTAAACACATTTAACACTTCTACACAACCCACAGAGTGAGAAATGCTGGCCTGGTACAGTGAACTCATAGCTGGAAGCCAAGCTTTTCAGCTTGTTTGTGGCTCAGTAGCTGACTCACTGCATGTATTGACCAAGTCACTTAGGACCAACTCTTCAAGAGGCCAACATCATATATTCTTGACACATTTTCAAATGGTCTAGCAATCCACACCATCTCTAAAAGGCCAGGCCTACAATATCCCAAGTGAGGCATCCCAAAAGCTGTTGCTAAAAGAGAGGCTAAGCTCTTCTCCTACCTCAGTTCTCTGAAATTACACAGGACACTGATTGTTTCAGCATTAATAAACCTTTGGATGAAATACCCTTTCTGAATCTTATCCATAGCCTGCTACCACTAATAAGGGGGCTTGGGGTTCTTTTTCCCTTTTAATTCCAATAGGGTTTAAGCCATGTCTACAAGCATGAAGTTGAACTACCATATTAGGACCATTGGACCTAACATGTGGCTTGTGGTCAACGTGTTGCACTTGGGAGACTTTGATAATGCTCACAGAAACAGAAAAATTAGGTGACACAGAGACCTGAATTCAATACGTTTGCAGCACGATTATTGCCCATGGGCTGAGAGTGTTTGGCAACTGTTTTCTAGAGCAACAGTTTGCAGGCACTAGTGCCTTAGGGGGGCACACATAAAAAAAAGAAGAAATGCAAAGCTGTTATTAAGCAGTCTTGAATTCACTCAGCGAGACCCATAGCATCAATGCAAAATGGTTTTGGGTCTGGAAATTAGAGGGGAAAAAAAAGAAACTAAGCACTTTTTAGAAGAAACCAGCCTTTGAAAGTAGCCTCACAGTCTAGCCTCACTAGAAAGGCACTCTAAGCCTAATATGCAGAATCTTCAGGGAAGTTGTTTAAAAATGCTTCGTACACAGCCAATTAACTCTAACTTACTGACTGAGATGGCATCTCTTAATTGTTCAATTTGCTAAATATTTCTCTTTGAAGAATTTTCTTTCCAAAGAGCCACTTACACCAATATCTGTAACTTGCTATTCAAGCTACCAGTGGACACATACACATTCATAGTTATATACACGGTGATGAACTTTTAGTAGTTCAAAAAAACAGCGGCAACAACAAAAAGCATAAAAAGGTTTGTCTTAGAAAACCACACTGGAAAATAACCACTCACAGGTATTTCTAAATAGAGACTTGTGAAGTAAAGACAAATGCAACTGAGAGCTAATAAAGCCCTATCTGTTAAACTCAGCATCCTGTGAGCCGATATTGGGCTTTTAGCACTCACCATTCTTGCAAACCACTGGAAAAAAATGGTAATGGGTAAAACCCAAAAAGATGTGATAAAGTCTTCCTATTTCGCTGAAAAGCCACATGTCATTTGCATGAACACTTCAGCAAATCATTGCAGAAAAATCAGCTGTCAATCAGCGGCTGCTTCTATATCACAAGTTGACCAGAGGGGGGGGAAAAAAAGTGATTTTCAAAAGTAAGAATTGTGATGCTGTATAAAAGCCATTGATAGGTACATGGGCAAATTACAATGTATTGAATAAAGAAGAGTCAAAACCCGCAAAGTGCCAGCCCTCACTAAAACTCCTATGCTACCAGCATCTGGACAAGAGGGACAGTTTTGGGTAATGAAGTAGTATTCTTTATTGATGGGAAAGCAACCCAGTATGGGGTTCATGGCCTTAAAGAAGAAGAACAAG
>NW_009258281.1:881095-897579 GCF_000687185.1 Egretta garzetta | reverse complement strand
CCAACTTTTTTTGCTGGCATCTGGGCCTTTTCCTATTAGCATCACAACTTCACACTTTCCAATGTAAACCAGTAAAAGTCAAGCTGCCCCACAATCAAGCCATGCATGAAAGCTCTCCCCACACACGATTACAGTGAGGGAATTTACCACAACAGTAGCCTTAAACTGTTTTAGAGCAACTATGCAGATGAGAAACAGTGTTTGGCTTTTAAGCATCCAGTTTTGCTCATCACCAGCTCTTCTACAATCCCTGCCTAAGACACAAGCCTGTGAACACAGAAATACATGAATAATTCTACCTGTGTGGGTATTCCCATGGCCTGCTCTGATAAGCCAAGGTATACATGTGCCAAATCACAAGCTAAACTCATGCTTTACGTTTGCCAGATCTCTGGACATAACTTGAGATTCCCAACATCAAAAATAACAATGTAATGAACACTCTGGTCTTGCTCTCCCTCTCAAAGCTGAAAAGGCTGGTTGCATCCATGCACTAGATGACAATGTTATCAGAAGTGCAAAAGGCGGATACTACGTTATCACACCTATCCAAGCTGAGCATGCCTTTTTTGGGGGCAGATGAGGCAACAGGGAGTGAAGTTAGACCTGGACAACAAATATCATGGATGTGAGATACAACTCTACCGTGAAAGAATGCCCCATCTTTCAATCAGCAGCAGAGCTGGCTAAAAATAATAGTAATTTAAACTTAAACAGAAAATGGAGGTATTTTTCATTAAAACTGATTTTTCAACCAGCTGTCACAAAAAGGAAGTAGAAGAAGAATGAAAATAAAATACACAGAAACGTAATACTAAAGTATGCCATGTTTAGTGGCTCTTACTACAGTAATAGCATCTCCCTGCCCATCCACAATTTTCTTTGTAAGGTCAAAACTAGACGGGCCCAGCACCTCGCTCCATATAGTTTAGCCTTCCACCAAGAAACATAAATAATAGTCTCCCTCAGACAGTCTACTATTTATCAGCTACATACACCTTTACTCTGAGGTAGGTTTCCAGCTCTGTAGATCAGGGGATAACTTAGAGCAGCATTTTGAAAAAGTGTTTGACCAACTGGGGAGAACTCAGAGCAAAAAGGGAAGTCCTGCAGGATGCACTGGCCTCTGATAGTCAAACCTCTGTACTGTTGCATGAAGAACCAAGACTGAATGAGGAGGAGTGGGGAAAAGGAAATGTACACATACCACAACTTCACACTTATACAACACTTCCTCTCCACAGTCCTCTACAGAGAAACAAGGCATGAACCTTCTTCATCCTCATCTAACAGGGATGAAACTGAGGCAGAGAAGAGGGGGAATTTCCCTGAGATCAAAAGGGAGAAAGCAAAGTTCACACCAAAAAGTTTTACCAGCTCTCTGGATTATGCTAATACTACCACCCTTGTTTTTCCAATAGAAGAGTCTTACTGCATAATTGCTTCTCCAACACAGCAAAGGAGATTGAACTTGGAGTTCAGGGAAGCAGGAGGAGGGTGGCAGAGAAGGGGAGACAAGCAGAGTTTCAAATCTTTGGTGTGTATTTATAATGTTGTAGAGAAACTGCATTTCGGGATGGAATGATTATTGATTTCTTAATGGATTACTGCTGCACAAATTTACACTCCCCCCCAAAAACATCAATCTTAGGATAATAATTATAAACCTATCACAGTGTATAGAGCATTCTGACTGAGTAGAAACTTATCGCTATCTGACGGGAAATGGCCAGTTTTCTATTTTTCCCACTCCAACCACATTACAGCATGGCAAGGAGCTACTGAAAAATACATGCTATTATAAAACAAAGTTTGTAATAGCCACAGGACATACCTCCAGTCAACTTTCATTAAACAGACTCTTTTAAACTGCTGCCCCTAAGACAATGCTTGATCCATTAATGAACAAGTTAATTAGTTATTAGAATCCTTTTATATTATTTTTGTCATAGTAATGAAGCAGCCCCAGCATAGAGTGAGACTTCTTAATGGGCAACATACATTCACAAACCCACACACCCTCACTTTTTCTGCTTATCAGCCTACAGTCAAATGTTTCTGTAGCTAAGTAATTTTTTAGCAAAGGCACCCATAGAACAGCTTTGCTACAAGCAGCATCGCTTTGCAAAAATGACTTGAATTACCACAAGGACTCCCCTTGACTTCAGGAAGTGTCAAGACCAAGTCACTGGAGACAGGGCACTATGGAAATTTTAAAAATTCATTCTAAAACAAAAACCTCAATACCCCAAAGTTTGTGCAAGGTGCAGGAACGTGGAAGGTTGAAGTCTGGCTCTTTTTAGTGGTTCCCACCCGTAACGCTACCTATCCTCAGCCGACTGTTTAACTAGAGACATTGTATGAGCTTATAGTCCAACTGTGAGCCTTGAGCTAAAGGTGACCTGCAAAAAAAGGTCCAGTTGTGAAGCCAGTGCCCCTCAGCTGCAGGCCCCCTCTCTCTGCTCCCTTTGCACCGGAGCTGAGGCAGCAGAAAAGCCAATTTGCTGCCTCCTTGACCAAGACCATTTACAGATCTGTTAGCTCTAGGCATTAGCACAGTTCAGTGTACCTTTGCCTCTGCAGAAACATCAGCACCAGGAGCTCCCACCCCTGCTCAGACACCACCCGCTCACTGTGTGAGACCATGCAGTAAACTGTATCAGTGAATTGATCCAAGCTAAAAATACCCCATTTTGTTGTTTGGTTTGTCTTTTTTTAGAAAAACTGCTGGCATTGCCACAGAGAACAAGGCATATTGAACTCTGCTTTGAATGCTTGCCTTAGGAATAGTCATCTCTGGTAGAAGGGCATGTGGGGCACTTGCCAGTCATAACATCTTTAAACAATCCTAACTAATGACAGCCTACACATCCAGTGCCATTAAAATAC
Organism: Egretta garzetta; assembly: GCF_000687185.1. NCBI lineage: Eukaryota > Metazoa > Chordata > Aves > Pelecaniformes > Ardeidae > Egretta > Egretta garzetta. The sequence continues at coordinate 894,690 of NW_009258281.1, read as the reverse complement.
ATGCTGGTCAAAACCCGTCACACAACAGATTTTCAAGCTCCTGCAGCACTCTTTGACTGCATTTTGCTCCAGAGCAGAGTTGCAGTTACACCCCACTCAATACCACTCCCACTGTACCCAGTGCTGAGTCTCACTGTAAGCAGCAGGCGATAGAATAGCTTGTAGAAGCCAAGTGCTAGAATTTAAATGGAAAGATGAAGTACAACTTGATTGTAATCTGGCTGTTCCCTCCCCTCCACCTAAAAATTTCATTTACAAATGCAGCTGGTTGATGTTGCCCCAGACTAAGCTTGTCACTACCTACAACTTGCCCCCATGACAGGGGTCTACTCCAGAACTGTGTGGAACAAGATGGAGAATCTCCCATGAAGTGCAGTGGGCTTTGGATCAGGCTCTGAATTACTCCCGAGGAAGCTCTCCAGCTACACAGCACAGGACGAGCACCTTAACTCTTAATTTCCCTAAGAGGCTACAATTCAATTAGTGCAGCAACTTCTCCCCTTTCTCACAACCTGTCATCCTCCCCTAGCCCAGGAACTGTAGGACAGCAAGAGCATCTCCAAAAAACCTCATCTACTCAAAAGGTGGTTAACAAAAAGAAGAAAACAGCCAAAGAAAGCAGCATTCTCCAAGGTACACAAGCCACACAAAATAACAGCAAAGGGCCCAAAGCACAACACTTGCCATCAGCTGCAATTAGCAGCAAAGTGGGGTTTGGGAAAACAAGGACCTCTTCAAGAGCCGCTATAGGGCAAAGATGAAATCCCAGAATTAAAAACAAAATCCCCACATGCACATTAATATTCAGAGGCAATTGCCTTTCAGCTTAAAGTCAGCCAACATGCATCTTACTACAGAAGCTCTTAAAGCAATCTTGTTTACAATTGGAAATGGATTACATTATCTCAGCTCCACCTATCCACATAATGCAGAGCAAACTGTCAAACATAAAATTACAAAATGGTTATTGTAAGGTATCCCCTTCAGCATAAGAATTAATTTGACCTATTTTATTACTAAATTATTACTCCCACACAAATTTTCTATCATAGATATCTATCAGCGCTGACATTTATATTCCAGCAAGGCACTCTCAGATGCATATTTTCTTCTTCTCCATCTCAAAGGTGTATTGAGTGGATTTGATGTAAACAGCCTCCTGCCAAGCTAGTTAAAATCTTTAAACTTTATACATACAATTAGATTGTGACAATAACTGTTTGCTTTAAAAAGCGAGAGAAAGATCTACACAGAGTTTCAGATTCTGAAACAAAATGTTTCACAAGTTAAATAAATTATTAATCTAAATTTAAGGAGGACCTACAGATATTTTTACTATGTCTCTGGCAGGTTGTTCTGATTGTCACCAAGAGACATGATTTGACACAATGGCCCTGATTAAGAATGTGCTTAAGTCTTATTAAAGCCAATGGAAGTTAATCATCTGTTTAAGAGCTTTGCTAAATCAGGACCAGAACGGGAGACATTTCCAAAAAACCTGGGCCTAAATTGAACACATGCTAATTAGCTGCACACACCAATTACATGATTATGGATAAAACACGGTTGTTTAGCATTTACAACAGCACACTTTGTATGGAATCATTTAGAAATAAGGTCTAATTATCATTCTATAACAGGTCCCACAATGCATTATAACCTACATATACCATGTTAATTTTAGTTGGAAGAATAGCTTAAAAAGACAAGAAAAGAAGAAAAATCCTTCCAGTAATATTTGCCAAAATTCTCTAGTGGATCAATATCTGACCCTTTTGGAACTTCACTCTTCACACCAGCTTAGCTTGCTTTTCTTATTGCTACAATTTGCTTACAGAAAATATTCATTCTTGCATTTCAAAATGTAACATTTGTACTCTATGCCGCCTAACGACTTAAGCCCTGTACTCAGGAAACAAACTAATTGACACAGATTTGCATATCCAGGATTACAGATATCAGCAAATTATTTCTAGCAAGTTATTATGCCTACAAACCAGCAGTTGCTAAAAGTATAATTGTGAATGATCTCAACCATTTGAACTATTTGACATTAGCCAGGATTGCCAAGTCTCAGCGTTATGTCTCTTAGCCTGATATTTACTGTTTTTTCCTTAGCAGCAAGATTTTCAGATAAGTGACTACAGGAGTCTCCACTTTCACTAAATTAAGAAAAAAAAGGCATTCCCAAACTGAGAGATGGCTGAAAAGCCATGTTTCAGTGCACAACACAGCTCAGAAACGAGAAGGCACATCAAGAATTACATTTATTAAACAAACACACACACAAAAAAATCTCATGGCATGTAAGGCAATCTTGCAATTTAAAACTTGACTCATGATTGTGAAAGTTTGGAGTTGGCATGCCAACTTGGTGAGCCATCTGCTCACCAACAATTTATAAACGAGACTGCTGCCAAAGCCACCCGATTACTCAGTTCTAATATTAGTGATGTAACTAAAACATGCTCATAGGGTTTTTCTCCCCATAAACCAGGAAGCACAAGAAAAAAAAAACTCGCAGAGGAAAAGTTAAAAATAAAATAGGTAAAATGTATTTATGCTCAATATTCCCTGCAAGTCTGATTAGTAGCAACATTCAAGTTTAATTCAATGCTTCAGTTCTGCAATTCCCTCTAAACCAAGACAGAAGGAAAAAAAAAATTAGCAGAGTGATTACGGATTATGAGAGAAGGCCAATAATATATTCTGTATTCAATGCCCATTTGTTTGTTAATGACTCAAATGGTAGTTCATTAAAATAAAGCACACTATGCTAAAAAAAACGCAACACCTCATAATAGCATTTAATGTATTTTGAAAACAGATTTAAAAAAAATAATAAAAATCAAGAAACTGTGCATACAGGCCAGCAGGTACAACCGCTGATTTTACTAGTGATGCTAATTTTACCATCAGAACTGGGATAAAAACACTATCCTATTTAAACAATTCCTTTCTTATTAAAATTCCAGATTACATATAGCAGTAAAAAGGTGCTGGAAGTTATTCTACAGTAAATAATCCTGTAAAAAGCAAAAGATACTGTAATGAAACTGCATGGAAAATTACTCACTCAATCATTTTTAAAGCGTTGAGTCACAATTCAGTTTTGTTGGCCTGAAACTCCAGATCTATCTCCATAGCAAGTCAGAAGCAAATCCCAAAGCACAGCCAGTATTCCCAGAGCTCAGACATGCGGATGCGCTGCTATAGTAGTAAACCCAGGAGCGTGCAATGCCTTACACCATCACTTCCACATAGCACCTTCTTCCCATTGAAGTAAAAAAACCAGTTTTAGCCACTGGCTTCAATGTAAGCAGAATTAGGACATTTCTGAGTGCTCCATAGGGGACACTAATAAGACTGAAAACACAGACAATCCTGGTGGTATTAATTAAGAGGACAATGACAGCGATAAGCATCCTGCTTCATTTCAGAACACCTTGCTCTATCACTGCCAAAAGGAGTAGCTTTTAAAACTGCATTTTGAAATTAAATGCATCATCATTACACAATTACCGTTCTAATTAGCCTTCTCAACAACAGATCGGCTTTATTTACGATTAATTTTGGTTAATGAGTTAGTTGTAGTTTTGTCTGACGGATAATGAGAGAGAATTAATAATTGCTTAATCCACACAAAATTTTGTTGTTCACATAGTGCACAAAATTTTGACAAATGTTTCTGAATCCTAGCCAACAACCACCAGCACATTTTCACTATCTGAAAGCAGCCAAAGCTCAGCAAATGTTACCATATTACATTATAGTAGATTAAACTGTTTATATATATAATTAGAATTATTATTATAAACTACAGTCATAATTATAAATTGAAATTTCGTAGCCAGCTCGTAAGGAAGCTTTCCCCCTTCCAAAGCACCTGGCGAGAACAATTAATTCAGGTCATCTCCTTAATGGTCTACCAAGACCTATTCCATTTACAGTCACATGAGAAAATGATGCAGAGACCCAAGTTGGAGAAGAAATTGTCTTGTCCACATCAGGTATCCTGTATATCTCATACCTTTGTCCATACCCCTCCAATGGACTCTAGCCTGTCTCTAAGGCCAGTTTAAGGTCACACTCCTAGTTATTCCACTAGGCATTGGTTTTAAATGGTTTTAAACCATCCTCTTTAGTCACCACATTGCCATCTTCTCTCAAAAAACACTTTCCCCTTCACAATTGCAGGGCTGGTTTTGCCTCCACCCAGACCCGAGTACTGACCTCACAACAGGAGACACGTCAGAAATTCCTCAAAGGGACTCTCGCACACCACTAGTTTCATAAGGGCGTTCAGATGCCACAGCAAAGGTGAGCAGAACACGACAAGCTGGGGCACCGAATGACATTCACGTGTTTCAGAAAACAGAATGGATGATAGCAATCAGCACAAGCAAAGCAGAACCGATACCTTAGCACAATTCTCTTCTAGCACGGTAGTCTGTTGCTGGGCTGCTGTCTATCAGATGCAATATAAAACTTAAGGATCTCCCCATATACAGTCACTAAGGAACCTTGGATAATTATACTGCAATTATCATTCACGTTTCTACAATGAAAACACTATTTTTACTCTTCTCCTAAGGCACTGTACTCTGTTGTTCTAGGCTGTTATAAAAAAACCCCCAACAAAACCCCCAGAGTTCCACTGCAGGAATGGCTGCATTTGGGACACAGATAAAGCATCTTGACATGAAGATGAGCAAGTACTTTACAGAGCATCATTACAGATTATTTCCTGGAATGCACTGCAGTTTGCTTTGGTTTTGAATACATATGTGATATATATTTACTATAGCAAAAATCTCACTACTATCGATTTTTCTATAAATATTTAATGGTTACCAGTCAGAAGCTAAATTTAAGTAACAATAGCACTAATGACATTAAATAAATGCAGCACTTTAAAAGTGTGAGAAAAAAGCAAATACCTCTTTACAGCATTTTAAGGCAAGAGCAGTAAGACAGCAGCCTGAAACCATGTTACGTGCTGATAGCCTGAGTCATGTCTGGTCTCACAGTCCGACCAGTGAGGTGATTTTGCACAAACATCTAACAAAAAGTAGGTTCTGCGAGCAGCAGACTTAGCAGAGACTGGCTTTCAACAACTTTTTCCCATGCATTTGACATTTGAAAAGGGTGGCGCTTAATAGCTTTTCCTTCAGCAGAGGCACAGTTCGCATACCTCTCCTCTTTCTGGCTTCCTAATTTCATGAGACCTGCATGATTCTAATACTTTTCAAGCCTGTACATCTCTATCACATGCGACCGAAACTCTCTGTAAGTGCCTTCAACTTGTATTTACACACATCACACATGTATGGGCTTGTCGTAAGCCAGGGCTGGACAAGTTTTTGTATTTTTTTTCTCCAGCTGCCAACCTTCTCTACTTGTTATTAACTAATCTGGGGGCAGCTGACTGGTGATAACATTTATACTCTGAGAACACTCTGGTTTGGGATTCACATATGAGTGCACAGGCTTTTCGAGAAATAAAGAAATTGTGCAACTGATAGAACACATATTTAAGAGAACACAGAACTCTCATAGTCTGTTAACATCATATACTACTTGACCCTTAAATACACAACTAGCACATCGTTATTCTGAACTCCTGAGAGCTACCTATAATCTGACATTTTGAAGTCACATACACAAATGATGAAGCTGACTGCCTCCCACCTATAGGAGCTGAATTCATACTAATTTCTCTAATTTTTCTCCACCTCTTCAGCCTATAATTTTATTCACCCATTTGTATCTCTTCAGCTGGCATCCTTTGTGAAGCTCAAAGATTTACTGTCGAAAAAGCATGATATAACGAGGAGATATTATTACATTACACTCTAGAAGAACAGATTATCCAAAGGATAATACCTAACAGTGATGAAGAGAGAGGCCTGTGTGTTTAAACTAGAAGAAAAATTTCAAACAGGGGGTTTCAAGTGAAGTTGATACCCCAGATTGTTCCATGCAGCTGCATGGAGATGTATTAAACTCACCCAGGAACCACCTGTGCCAGTAACAAGGTCAAAACAACAGGTAAAGTTGACCACATTTTCGGAGATCAAACTGTAAAACCATTACACACATCTATGTCTAGGACATGCCTACATCTGAAAGGTGATGAGGATTAAGGCACTAAGTGAATTTAAAGCACAACACTGTATTCTAAATTATTTCTGTACTCAGGCAAACTCTGCACACATGCCAGACCAAACTCCAGAGATGCAGGGAGAGAGGCCCCTCACCACAATACTACACATGCAATACAAAGTCTGTACCTAGGAACAGACAATTAAAAGCAGTACACAAAACCACTAATTAATAAGATTTGTTCCCCTTCAGGGGCCATTATCTGGACAAGGCAAAACACACACTGCGGGATATCAATTTCTCAAGAAATAAGATTAAAAACCACCAAAACCAAACCCTGTTTTCTTTTTTTGCCTGAATCTTCTCCCCTTATCACAGACCTGGCTGCTAAGAACAAGATCTTCAATCTACTGTGACTCTTTCCTGGAAACTTTTAAACCATCCATGACTTAAAGAGAATAGCTACTCTTACCCAAATGAATAGACTCATACCTCTTCTGTGTAAAACGGCTTGCTGTTTTCATACAGAAAGAGGCAGCTTCTTTCATTTTCAAGAGAAGGGAATTCACACCATGCTGTTTGCTGGTCTTTGGACAGAAGCAGGTGTTTAATTCACACTGCTGGAGTTCAAAGGATGCACAGATACAGTTACCAAAAATTCTCTCTGTTTTTTATAGCTAGACCATTACTTAAGAAAGCACATTTGCTTGCAGAGGGGATCACAAAATGCCCGAAGGCTGAGCTAGGGACTAGGAAAGAGTAGGTGTGAATTCTCATACAACTGCACACAAAAACATTCCCAAAACAAAGAGTAATTATGAGAAAAATTAACATGGTCTTGGGCATATCACAGGCTTCTCTAGCCAGCTTTCTGTGCCACTCACCAACATAAATTTCATGGACTGAGGGAACACACATCCCTTGAGGAAAACCAGGACAACGTTACTTTCTTCTGATGGAATTAGGGCTTTTTGGAGGCCGAGAGGAATGCAAGGGAAACCTAAGTAATAAGGAGCTGAAAAGACTCCAGGCTACTCTTGAAGGTCACAGCATAGATATCTTTAGGGTAACACTTACTTTGTTCAAGCGGCACTTATTTTGTTCAAGCGGAGGGACAAAGGGCTTAAACGAGAAAATATCCCTCATTGGAAACTGAAGCTTTGCCACGTATGTGGTTTAACTGCAAATAGAGCACCTCTACTGTAAGCCCTGCCCAGATCTTCCATTAGCTGGAGATGAAACACGGACTGTCTTACCTCCTCACATAAGAGGAAGCTTCATGAGAAAAAAGGTGATAGACAGGAAAGGCAGACAAGGCAAATGGATTTTCTGTGTTTCAGTATGTCCCACCTTCCTTGGAAATTGCTTCAGACTTCCACCTCCCAGCACAAAGGACCTGACACCAGCAGCACCAAAATGTGGCTGGGTCTTCTATTCCCACTGCATGAAGCTTCAGGGTGGATAATAGAGCTGAATCCTCAAAAGGCCTTCTCTAGCCCAGTGATAGGGAAGGGACTTTAATACTCCCACTAGTCTTCCCTTTCTCTCTCTCCCCCCACTGCAGTGACTACACCTGTGCTCAGAACAGCCTCACAGGTGGTATCAATACCTCAGCAGGCAGAGGGGGTGAAAAAAAAAAACAAAACCAATACTCTGTGCACCTTCTCCAGATAACATGAAACCATGGTGGGGAGAGTGGAGGTAGGTCTGGAGTGAACCAGATTTCTTGGCCCATGCCTTGCATAAAACCCACAGACTGCTAAGTGGAGGGACCCCTACTTGTTTAGAGAGATGATGCACTTAAATTGTGGGGATCTTTTTCATTCACCACTGGCTGTTAAGATGCAGATATTCATCCCCTCCACGCAGGTGCTGGGAGTGCAGTTTGGCCCTAGGACTGACCTCCAATGACCTACAGGTGTTCCCACCATTCCTGAGGGGGCACAGGGATCCAACAGGCAATCTTGATTCACCAGAGGGGAGAGCAAGAGCCCTATCACCTCTCTGGACAGGCTGAACACAGAATAGCCATGAGCTAAAAGAGCAGGTACGATACACACAGAGCCCACCACCTCTCTGGTGCTATGCCTTGGCCACACGGTGTTAAAGAAATAAACACAAAAACTGGAAAGGGGGGTCAAAAATAAGAGGTGTGGAGAAAGCAAAAGTTGGTAAAAAAAAACCAAAAACCAAACAAATAGAAGGTTCTAATTCACAGAAATTGAAATTACCTGTCAGCACAGCAATGAGGGGGATGAATCAACGCCATGCTTTTCCAGGAACAGTGTCTGTTGTCTTATGGTACACTCCAATGTACCACCTGTAACAGGTGACCCTGCCAGCCAGGGTTACGCTCACAGCAGGAGCTTCTGCCAGCACCACTCTGCCTGTGAGGGATTACAGCTTTTCAAAGCCACAGGCTGACACGATGGTGCCAGCAGAAGCCAGTAATGTGGACCTGGCTCCCGATCAAGGGCACATTTTGCTGGGCAGTGTAAATAGGGGTTTGTCCACACACAGACCTGGTAACACTGTGCTGTATGGGAAGAGTTAAAATGCTGTGATTGCTCTAATGTAATCACACCAGAACAGGGTGCTTTAGGACTACCACAATCATTCCTGCGCAGGACAGGAAATAAGCTATACCAGTATTAAGGTACTTAAGAACACATCTTGTTATGGGGCTGCAAAAATTAAATGTAAAACAACCCCTAAGCAAAGCAGCTATCATAACAGAGTTCCTACTTTTGACAAGGCCTAACATGTGCCATCTAAACCTCCATCATGAATGATACACAGGCTCTGTGACTCAGAAAAAAGACAAGAGGAGAAAAAAGCAGCACAGAAACATGAAGGGACTACCCCCCGAATGACAAGCATTGGGCGAAAACCTGGGTCTCTGGTCACCTAGCCCAGAGCCATCCCTGCCAAGCCTCATCACTTCTCGGTGATAATTGCAGCTCTGCTTCCTTCCATTGGGATGCAGCAGTCAACCGCCTGGACTCGGAACAAGCATTCACCCCTCCAGGCAAGGGACAACACCGTGGCACAGGCTCTGCACCCGAGCTGGCAACAGGTCTTGTTACTACGGAGAGCAGTGGCACAGCAGTCTCTTAAATATTCTAGAGCTGCTTCAAGGTAGGTCCCCCAAGGAGTTTCATTCACTGGGATTGCTGAGGAAAAAGCAGAAGAGGGCTATGCCTTTTCCCCCTGGCTAGAATAGCATCGCTCCTCCAAGGTGCCCTCTTGGCACTAGAAGAAGGAGCACCACTCACCCTCAGTAATGCACAAAGATGACAGAGGTAGCTGCATTTTCTCCTCTAAAACCTAGTCCTGCAAACTGCCATTTAGCCAAGGACTAGATGGAGCCAGTGGCCTACAGGAATGGGAAACAAGCCCTCAATCCAATTTCCCAGAAGCAAATACTCATCAATTTCAACAGGAGTGGCACCTTCCCCCAGATTCAGGGATAAGAAGGACAGAGCACTCTCTAATGTGTATCTCTTCATCCAGCTGCTATCAAAGTGCTGTATTTCAAGAAAGGTGAGGATTGCTCTTTTCATTGGCATGTCTGAAAAGGAGCTGAAATTCCAGGAGCAAACATTGAAAACTTGCTGACTACAAAGCTAGCAAGAGCAATGAGTGTTGTAACAGGGTGTGTACCAACAAAAGTTAACTGAACCTGACAGTCCAAGAGAATAACAGAAGGTCCCTAGGAAAGGTGTGTGCTGCAACAAAGCCCTGGCAGATGACCTCTCAAGAGGCTTCCCTCAGAATGAATAAAAACCTATTTAATGAGATTAACTGATCATTTTGCTCCACCCTCGTTATAACACTCACCAAGAGGAATGTTTTTGCAGCTGAGTATCTGATTCCACAGGGAATGTCAGAGAGACTGTGACAGAAGATACAAAACATATGCAGGGGAACCCTCCGCCTTTGGAGTGTGAGCTGCAGGCAGTAGTTACTTAAACACCTAGGAGTTTCAGTGGCTACTTGGTTTTCATCTATGCAGAGTTTGTATCAGGGGAACTATTTAATGATTTTAACCATATCAGTGTGAAAAATCTAAGCTGATGTGTATGAAGGTACAACAGTCCAAGTATTTCATTTCCAGGTAACCTTTTTTTTTTTAAGAAAAGAAAGAAACAAACAGCATAATACTACTCTGCAGAGCTTCAGTTTCATATGTGTGAACAAAAACCTAGATTTCTGTTTAAAGTCTGATTGTCACCTCTTTTTTTTATTATTATTATTATTATTATTATTTTATTTTTCCTCCTTAAACTTCAAGAAAGCTAAACCCATTGGCTAAAATGTTCATTAATATTATTCCCCTGGCAATTCTCAGGGAGTCTGAGGTTAAAAGAGTGAAGCAAAGTAATTTCTTCTGTAAGTGTCAAAGTAGCTCACTTCTACCAGTTCCTTGCCACACTTTATTGAGCTCATCCCTAATGTCTAAGCTCATCTTGGCATAGTGCATCTTCAACACCCTTCAACCTGTAAAACCACAGCTACATCTATATAGGGCATCGTCATGAAACTCCAAAGCTGAGGTCTCTAACCATCAAACTGTGAAGCTTGGAAAGTCAGACACAAAGGACTGGAGGACATCTCAAGTGACTGTCAAAAATCAACCTTCCTGCACTGAGGCAGCACCAAAGATACCCAGACCAATAGATACCCTACTCCTTAAAGGCTGCCAAGGAAAGAGATTCTTCAGTGTCTTGAGGTTATCCAGTCCAAGTTCTTAGCACCATATGCAGTGTTTCACACTTTCCAAGATATTTGGAAGAACTGGAGACCTGAATCCCAACTTCAGAGCACAGCAGTTTGGCTGCCAGAATTCTTCATGCCCCTGTGCATGTGTCAGGGGAGTGACTGCCTCAGAGCACTAATTCAGTTCCCCCGCCGCAACCCAGCCCAGACAGCTTCAACCACCCTTCCCTAAAGAAAAGCCTCCTGCAGAGGTTCAGCCTCAATCACCTCATGCTGCTGAAAAAACACATACTGAGACAAAAAGAATCCCAGTGCAAGGTCCAGCCTCACGTGCCTCGGCCGTAGACCCTGCCGATGGCAAGGCTTGTTTGCCGCGTAGCTGAGGCATGAAGCAACCTCTAACTGTACACATTTTCATTCCAAAAGGCAGACTCCACGGTTATGTTTCTTTATTCATACAGATGTGGTGTCAATACAGCTGTGGTACATGAAACTTTCTGCTTGGGACAACACAACTGTGACAAAACAGGGCTTGTAGGACAATTTACAGCTGAAAAATGAAAGTAATCAAGAAAGATTTGGGGCTCTGAAGTTACAAAGAAAAGAAAAAGAAAAGAAAAAGAAAAAAAAAAAAAAAAAAAAAAAAAAAAAAAAAAAAAGAGTGCAACTGATTGTCCACCCCAGTCTATCCCAATCACTGGGAATACAGTATAATAGACCTTGCCCGAGTTCTTTTTAAATACTGCTGCTGAAATCACTCACATTTAATACTGTTGTCCCAATAGCTATCTTGTCAGACAGCGCGATCATTCCCCACCATGGAGAAAATGCAATTGCCTCATTATTTTCAGCAGAGTCAGCTGACAAAGCTTATTTTCTTAATAAATTATTTCTCATAACTAAGTAACACTTTAAGCTACTATAAACACATCTTGAAAGCGTACCACAATTTTAATCAGTTTCAATCATCAGATGTTGGGTTTGATATTTATGCTTGTTCTGACTGTTTCATTTAATGGCTCCTTTTGTCTATGAAAGCAAAGATAAGAAAGTTACCTAGGACACCCACTGTAAAGTCTCTAATTAAAGAGGAAATTTCCTGTCGCTGACTTGTCAGATGCTAACAGCTGCTGTTACTATTTTCCATATGATACTGGGCAAGTGGTCTTAGAGAAGTATCCTTCATCTTGTACAAAGCAGCCATGGAGTCAACTAAGCAAACAACTGTGCCCCTGCAGTTTCTAAAGGGGACATTCTTCTAAGTCCATTTTAACCTACAGGGGGAAAAAAGTAATATATATATCAAATAACTGAAGTAAGAACTCAGCATGGTATTCCAAGGAGATGACTGGGAATTATTTCTTTTTAAAGCCTCTTTTATAAGGATTCCCCATCAGCCTTTAATTAGCATGCCAGTTCCTATTCTGAGGTTCCCAGTCACTTACAGCCCAGTTCAACATTTACTGAAGGCAATAAGAGAGACTCCCTTGAACTCAGTGGGGTCTGGAGGAGGGCTTAGGGCCTTGCAGGGAACTGTCTAGTACCAACACAAGGTTGATCGAGAGGGCCTTTGACGCCCAGCTCTGCGTGTCAGCCCTTGGAAGAGTTTTCCTATGGAAGATCAGAAGAAAATCTGGACTTCCAGATTTGGGGCTATGTAAATGTATCATCTGTACTCAGCAGGTATAGCACTAATTTGTCTTTTGCTGTAGAGGAGAGTGAGATGATCTATCAACCTATTCAGTTTGACTATTTACACATATTTTAAATCTTTGCTTACATAAAACTACAATAAAGTATTTTAGAACAGAGCATCTGCCAACATACATACTGTATTCTGCTGAAGGCAGATATATACCGTAAGGTACATATAAGATCATTAGTTAGCTATGACAGGCTATTTACTGTGATCTAACTCCCAGGATCCTCTCATTCACAAAGAAAATTGAGTGTCAGCCCCATCCATAACCTACACATACCAGCTAGATACTTGAAAATGGTAATAGGTTAAAGGATGCAGTAGACAACTCTCCAATATAAGCAAAATATTTAACCCGAAACCTTTTGGAATAGAACGTGAAAACATCAGTAGCCCAGCCAGAACTCCTACTAACATGGATTGCCAGGGGCTAATGAACATAGAAAACTCTTTACCTAGCACATAATTTTACTGTTGCTGGGAGAGCACTGCTCAGTCGTTTCGGTACAGATCCAAGAAATTTGCTTCTTATGGTTTTGTCTCTGTTTGAGCCAGACACAAATTAAGGCTAAATTAAGAGCTGTAGTTCAAAACGATTCAATGGAACGCAAGAACAAAGATCTCTGCCCTGCAGGTGCACATCCTGAGCGTGCAGCTAAATAGGGCCATCCGCCTTCTGGGGATGACTGGCAACAAAATCAGAAGACAAACATTGGGGGTCTGATCCACGTACCACCTTACGTACCACCTCCTCCATTAGCAAACCCTACCCAGCCAGAATGACATGCCTAGGGTTTTGCTACAGCAGCAGGCCAACAATAGATCAGTCTCCAGTGACTCCCTTAGAAATTAAACCATACTGAAACACAACGCAGCCACCTACTCCACTTACAACGAAGGATGATGGATCGATCCGACAGGAGCTACCAAATTCATACAAAATATTTTGAACCGCTATTCCTCCTTACTCTCCAACCTCCAGCTCTCCTTAAAAAAAAAAACAAAACAAACCCAAACACTCACCACCCCCCACCCCCCCCCCAAAAAAAAAACCAAAAAAACAAAACCCACC
>NW_009258281.1:841777-881021 GCF_000687185.1 Egretta garzetta | reverse complement strand
CCCCCAAAAAAAAAACCCAAAAAACCCCAAAAAACCAAAACCCAGAGGTTACTGAACCTTTACAAGGATTTCCTGTACCCGACAGGACAGGTGGAAAGCTCTAAAGCACAGCCTGGTAATTTAGTCTACACATGCCAGATTCAAGATTTGGCCAAAAACCTTAACTGAACCAACATAATAGCTGCCACAAAAGCTGACAAACTCTAATCAATACCTTCCATGTTTAAGACAGAACAAACCGCCTCTCTGCTAAACATTTTTATGCCTGCAAAGAGTAAATTACAACACATTTAAGAAGCTCGAGTTTTGCTTGGGTTAAGAACCCCAGGCAGAGCCCCTAATTTTTCAACAGCAGCACATGCTTAACACAGAGCAGCAGTGATGAAAGCAGTTGAGACACCTGTGAGATACCACAAAACACATTTAAAATAAATAAGATATTCACCAAGGCTGCAGACATGTGTGTTGCAAGAACTAACGAAGCTTTAAAAAATCATTGAAAATGTTAACACAATGAGCACAAAAGTATTGAATGTGTTAAAGTATTTTTGCATGACTTCATCCTAGATCTTTTTATTCCCTAATTTGACTCTGTTTTTTAGTCTAGATTATAAAGAAGATTTAAAACAGGGAGCTTTTTTTTTCCCTTCCAATGAAGGCTTCCCATTAATAAAAAGGAAACAAAGAAAATGAAGAAAGTGAGTAGTAAAACTTTTACAACATAATAAAATATTTCAGAATCCCAGTGCAGCAGGATTGGAATTGTCTAAAGATGCTGAATTATGATCGGTTGTCATATAAAGTTCAGTCCAGAGTATTAGCAATCATATTCTCTAGCAACATGTATATAATTGGGAGATCTTCATAATAACCCTCAGTTTTAAAGGCTCATAAAAACCGCGTTTTACTCATAATTTGCAGGAGGAAAGAAGAATTCTTAAAGTAACATCTTTTTCTCAGTAAGAAAGACTTTGAAGGCAATACTCTGTGTATTTTAAAGTAAGCAACCCTAACAGCTCTCCTTTCTTTCACAGTTTTCAGTGGGGTATTATACAAACACTCAGTTTAAAAAGATAAAAACATATCTATAGTACACATACTAGAAAGCAAATTAGTATCACATAGAGAGGAACCCTCTGAAAGTATATTGGAAGCAAAGCACGTTACATTATTTTTTAATACAAGTACGGAGGTACTTTAAGGTAAATATCTTCATGTAACATTGTAACCAAGAGTAAAACGAGCCGTGGCATTCACACACACAAAAACCAGAAAGGGTGTTGGTTTTATGAAATGTGTGTAAGCTACATTTATCCACCTCCAAAATATAGCATGAAAATAATTATAAAAATATTATCAGCACTTGACACTCTCAGCAGACTCCCAAATCTCTAATTTTCTCAGTTTCTCCCCTAACATTCTAAAACAAAATCCTTTCAGTTTGTTAGAGTCAACTACCGAGGGCCATAAACTTCCAATTATCCCAACCACTTTCAGACTTGCCAAGGCAAAGCTGAGGTAATGAATAGGATGCTGAAGTTTCTATATGGAATAGTAAAATACCACCTGTCATCAAACCCAGATATTTTAACTTTATACTTTTGCCAGAGTAAAGCCTTTTTGTAAAGAAAATGTGTTTGTTTTCAAATAAAGCTACTTCAAGCTGTTTGGGGAAGCACACTAAGTAGTAATAACAACAACAACAATTTCCATTTGGATTTCAAAACCTGGTGAAACAAAACCAGCACATGTCAAGCCTAGTGTTTTCCTACCTGGAACAGGTAAGGACCAGCTCTCAAATGCCACCTTGGGATAGTTCAGACTAGTAATCCCGTTCATGTTTAGATGAGACACCAGTATGAACAAGAAAGAAAAAAAAAAAAAAGTCTACCCTGTCCTTCTCTTCGTTTATTAGCAACGCCTACAGCGGTGGTTAAGACCCGGTAAGCAAGCCAAGGATCCAGAGGACCAGCCTAACCCAAGCCCACTGCGAGAGAGAAACAGGTTTAAGAAGAGACTTACTGCTTGCCATGTGACTGGGGGAGGTATGCTGCCCATTGGGTGTGCTGGAGGTGAGGTCAATGGCCATGCTGGAGTGCTCCCTTTCGGGCGAAAGCTCATTGTCACCTGCTTTCACAAAACAAGTCCCCCGTAAGTTTCCATCCCCTTCTTCAGCAGAGCAACACAACGATTAACAAGTATGACACGCTCGCTCCCTTTGCCCTTCCCTCCTTTTACCAGCCAAGTCTTCACAGCCTGCAAAATCTGGACTCTCGGTGGCCGCAAGTAAACATTTGACTGACTGATTTTAAGAGCCCCTCCAAACCTAGCCACCAGTCTTCTATGCATATGCCTGTGACAGACCTTGCCCCAGCTGCTTTCTATTTTACTTTTCTATTTGCAGACCCTGAGAACTGGGGCTAGGCAGGAGAAGACTAAAGTAGCACTTTAACACATAGACCTCCCTCCGCAAAGCTCTCGGTTAACTGACAGTTAAGCAGAGCACTCACACTAAGACATTTTGCCCTGACACAGAAAACAGGAGAAATGCACAGTGAAATGCATAAAAAGTTTTTGGTTGCAATTTGAATTTCTGAAGATGAACTCTCTCTCACATTTGCAAAGTTCATTCATCCTCACTAAATATTTAAAGCTAGAGCTACACACCCATGCACCCCTCCCCATGCATTTTTCAGTCATACACAAAGTTTATGTTTAAATGCTATTAATTCAGTGTCATCTCAATGCAAAGACCATACACAAGGTTTCAACACAAGGTTTCAGGTGTCTGCAGTATAGAAAGGATAGTGGGAAAAGGAAAGTAATTCAGAATAATCAAATGAAATGATTACTTACATGTTATATATCCATCAGCAGCCTCTGCTTCCATAGTCAAAGTGCAGTGCTGCAAGGCAGAAAAGTACACCCTCAAAGACGCCTGTCAGTATCAACCATTAAATGATTAAACTTACTTAAAGCCCTAAGCAGTTGCCCATTTTACTGCTGTTGCAACCATTGCCTAGAGAAACATGCAAGTGTACTGCATGTGCTCATTTGCAAATCACTGAACTCTTCCTGCAAATTAACCGAGTAGAGAAATTCAGCTGCCTCCTGGGCAGGCAGCACTGGGATCACCTTGGTCTGACCGTGCCCCTCTCTGTCCCCCACTCGCATTTTTACCTGATCTGAGAGTTTTTTTCCCTGACTTTCCACTTGTTGTGTCCAAGCCAGGATGGTAACGCTTTATCAATTATCAGCTCTCGCAGCCAGAACAGACTTTGAGGAGATGGATACTATTAACAATTGCTCTTTTCACACCCACTCCAAGAGACTCCATCCTGATCTAAACAAAATAAAGCCCTCCAGTGTCTGTTTCCCTTCGAGAGAGTTATTACAACCCTTTGTCTCGCACCACCGTATGCGCACACACACCTGTACACACACCTGTTCACTCTAACCCTATTTATCTGCCACAGCATGGGGCCAAACGTCACACTTAATACTCCCAGATCATGCATTTTGTGGCGTTAAGCAATCTTAAAGTTTCTGGAAGCACTTTGCTGACACAGAACAAGCTATTACTTTCCAGAAACCCAAGTAACTGTATAGAATGACACCCCCTAGCTATCATTTGATATATATTGAGGGGGGGGAAAAAAAAAGAGAGATCAATAATCGTAACTATGTTCTTTTAAGTGGAAAAGTTAAGAATCTGACATGACCAGAGGAGAATTTTATTTCCTCTCTCCCTCCACGGCCTCTTTTTTGCCTTTAGTTTCAAAACTCTCACTGCACCAGGCAGCTAAATTATTCACAATGAGCCATTTCTGTATTGATCGCCAAGTATATTTAGCCCTGGCTCCTGGAATTTCTCCATTACTTACTGGAAAACAGGCAGCTTCACTTCTTGTCTCCAAAACCACTTCCCTCCCCCACCCTTAACCTTCTTTCCTCCCCCCCTCCCCTTTCCCCCAATAAATAAATACTTTTCTCTGTGTTCTTCTTTGGTATAAAGCAGATCAAATTCCCAAGGCGTTCAGCACATAACACTTAAATTTCAACCTGCCCAGCTGCTACCAAACTCTCTTCAATTACTGATTTTCACATAACTCTTAAAAAGAAATCTCGAAAAAAAAGTTTTCAAAACAGGTAAGCCGCTTCCTCAAGCCCTTCAAAATTACCTTATCTTCCCCCTAGTCCAGGTAGGCAGGCACACACTGAGAAAAAGAAAGAAACATCAGAAGCAACAGGGAAAGATCATCCCAGCCAATGAAGTGGAAGGAAAGAAAGGGGAGGAAGGGAGGAGGAAGAGAAAGAAAGACAAAAAGAAACACAGAAACATCCTTAACTGAAATTAAAACACGGTTTGATTTTTATTTTTTATTCCTTCAAAGGGGGGGTGGGAAGGGGGGCGGGGAGGGGAGAAAAAAGTTTGGTCACCGTTTTTAGGCTGGTGATGGCAAATCCCAGCTGCTAAGCCTCTTCTCCACAACGAATGGAGAGAGAGAGTTTTGCTCGGGCTGAAGACACAGCAAGATGGGGAAAGTTTAAAAAAATATTTTTTTAAAGAAAACTTAATACAGTAATTGAAAGCATCAATTTAAAATAAAATCAAATTGCAACCCTAAAAAGTTTTACTATTTCAAGTCAACCTCATGTTGTCTTAATCTGCAGAACTGCCCTTCAGTAGAACTCACAGACAGGCCATTAAATGGCATATACATGCAACCAGGAATTAGTATTACAAAAATGCATTAGAATGCAATAGAAGATGCATCCATTGGAAAACAATTTCTTCCACTTGGAAACAACCTAGCAGCGTATGATGCTGGAGTAAAGAATATTAACGTTTTGGCCACTTCAGAGTGAAAGGCAACTAGATCCATCAATCCTATGTGAGCGCTTGGCTACTAAGCAGAAGATGGACACCAGCAAATGATTTAATTTTTGTCTTTGAAAAAAAAAATACCCCAAGGATAAGACCCACCCCATTTGTGAAGATATGGCTGCTGAAAATCTGTGCAAACATAAGAAGCAAACATACCAAGCTTAAGGTATTTCAGCAGCCAGGAAAGGAAGATCATTCCTTATATGATTTATTACACAAAACTGAAAACAAAAATACTTTAAATTTTGGATTGATTTATCCATAAAGTAGCATAACATCAAGAAAACAGCCATCACACAAATTATTTTAATTTTGTTCCTTAACTTTTTATCTCCCAAACTGAGATTGTATTTGGTTTGTATTAACTGCAGCAAATGGCATGGATGCAACATCATTTCACAGTGAAACCAAGAAAATCAGGTTTGCTACACTGTAGGATAATGAACACAGGAGCAGAAGATGTTGCTTAAATTACTAATTCTGGTCCCTTGTAATTATAAGCAACTAAGCTGTCTGTATTAATTCAAATAGATACTTGACCAGCATGCACACTCACCACCACCCTATAATAAATTTGAGGTCAGTAAAGTACTAAAAGTCACAACTGTAATGTCAACAATAAAAGACATCAAAGACACCCACTAATGTCCAAGGCTATCGCAGCGACTATGTAAAACACAACTCCCCAGTAATCTTAGGAAATAAATCATGGCCCTGTGCTACAGAGGAAGGCAGATGAAGCTTACACTTCCCCATAATTGGCTAGCTACGGTGTTACTTGCAATTACTAAAGTAGGACTAATCCTATACTAGAATTCCCTGCTCTGCCAACATGCACCTAAGTATTCTAGTAACCTTCATCTTGAACACTATATGCTTTATTATATAAACACGTCTCTCGGATGGCAGGAACGTAAAGTCCCATTATTCCTGAGTAGAGGTGGTACTATCTTACCCTTTTTAAGAATAATAGAAACAACACAATTTCTATGATGACTTGGAAAAGTATCATCTTTTTCCCTTTAACAGAGATGACTTCCCATGTGATTGGGTGCAGCAGTATCATTGCCTGAATTACTGTTGCTCCGCAGAGCAAAGAATATGTTTCTGGAAAAGAAAATGATAGCAATAGAAGTGTTCTGCTTTTATTTTGACATGTAACTTCAGGCAAAGCACCAAGAAACCACCTAAAGCTCAACTGCCAGGTATGCTATACAAACTAAGCCCAATTGCTTCTGATAAACGAGGAATACATGATGGTGACCAGGGCATATTTTTTTCCTTGACAACTTTCATGAATAGCAATGCAAGAAAACTTCGGAGGGAGAGGGTTGGGAGCTGCCGGGCTGCTGGTCTGATTGAACATTCGAAGTACGTATGAGGTAATTTCTTTATGTAAGCGCTACGCTTACGGAGAAAGCCCGGTTCTAACGACCGCCGCGGTGGGAGGCTGGGGAGCGGCGTCGAGGCGGAGGGAGAGGGTTGGGAGCTGCCGGGCTGCTGGTCTGATTGAACATTCGAAGTACGTATGAGGTAATTTCTTTATGTAAGCGCTACGCTTACGGAGAAAGCCCGGTTAAAATAAAAGCCTTTCCACGCCGTTTTACCCCCTCTCTTGAGAAGTCAGTGTGGTGAGGAAAGGGGGAGAACCCCGTCTTCTTTTCCTGAGGAAAACTCTTGCGCTGCCTCACAGCCAAGGCTGAAGTAACGCCTCCAACCGCCACAGCCCCAGCTCGGGGGCCTGACCCAAACCCACCACAGCCAGTCGGCACCTCCGTGCCAAGGCAGCACCCAGTATCTTCCGTGCCAATGGTGAATGCTTGATGCGTCTTCTCACGGGAGCTTTCCCTTGCCTTCGACAGGTCTTGGATCAGCTGCAGTAGCATCATCCTTTTTTCTTCGAGCATGTCTTTGTTGAAGCTGAACTGCTGGGTGCCGGTGACCGTTGTAATGCCATCATTAGGCACCAGAGTTAACCTTGCATTAAGAAGCTGTGGTTGTGTATGTATGTGATGCGTTATAAACACAGATATTACTAGATTTGCAGAGTTAGGAGTATAGACACGAGGAAGCATCAGAATTCAGGCTGTCCCTACATCCTTGAGCCTCTTCACCCAACAGAGCAGCCGACGGGAATAACTTTTCACTGGTACCAAATGGGAATAACACACATTTTGCCAGTGAGTTTTGGGCATGCACTGACGAGCGTACCTTCATCACTACATAGCCACATTCTTTGTCTATCAAGAGACTCTAGGAACCTGTAAGTTTTGCTTTCCACCAAAATTAACTACGGCCTTAACTCTTGCTCCAGCTACATGCGAGCGCAATGCTGTTGCTAGAGGCAGTAAAGTAAACCCCAGGTTTTCTTAGCTCAGCCACTTGACATTCTGCTTTGTAGTGGCAGAGCCGCCCTTTCCTGAGAGAGGGAGACAAACCCCACTTTTAAAAAACACATTATTCAGCCAGCCAAAGGCACTGAAGTTAATAGACAGCTCTCTCCCCAGCACTACAAATTTTAGCCAATTAGTCATTACGCCACATCTGTGAAGTGGGTTAATTTAAGTCTTCTCATTTTGCATAGGAAGGAGGCAGAAAGGTTAAGGGACTGGCCCAAGGCCACAAAGAGCACTCAGAGCTGAGCCTAGAAAGCAGACTTCTTGTTTCCCACGCCTACGTTTCAACAACTAGACTTGGCTTGCCTACTTCAGAAAATAGACTGGCATAGCTATAGCTGTGTAATTATACCATAACAGTTTATGCCGGAATAACCCTCCTTGCGGACATTCGCCTCCAGATGGAAAGCTGTCCAAATGAATTCGTTCAACAGCACACACTTTGAGTTTTGCCTTCTTCCCTGCTCTCCCCGCCCCCGCCTTTCATTTTGGGGGGTCAAAATTCCTGAGATGCGGGTCTCGGCAGCATTTTGAAGCCTTTGATCACTTTTACAGACCATTTAAAAGCAGGGACAAATGCAAAACATGTCATTGAAATGCTACAAGTCTTGTTGTCAAGATTTTTACGGTGCTTTTCATCAAAATGTTGAAAACTGAAAGCTTCCAGCTGGCTCTCCTTACAGGTAATAATTTAATAGCTAACAGCTTTTCTCCCAAAGCTGCTGGAACCTGCTTGAGCCATGGAAGCTGATGGGAAAAGCCAGACCCATCCTCTACGGTAATTATTTCTGGTTTTTTAATCCTGCTGCTCCATAAGCTTTCAAAACCAAATGAAGCTGTGAAAACAAGGGGGAGGGACCAAAGGAAGAGTAAGGGGCAGGGTATAAAGTGAAAGGGTTTGCCTTTAAAAATAGTCTTGTTAACTCCAAGGACTGCAGAGATGAGCGCATCTTCACTACAGCAACACGGGAGTGAATCACTGGTTTCATTGCAAAACTCAGCTCGGGGGCTGCAGCAAGAGCTCCACAGTGATTATCATTAACCACACGCCTGCCCCCAAATGATACTCAGCAAAGCAGCTGCGATGATCTTGAGGACCAAGTGATGGTTTGGGGATCAGGAGACCAGGGTTCACATCCAACCACGGTCAGAGGTCCTCCACATAATTTCAGCCAAGTCATTATTTCTCTGCATTTTGGTTCTCCATTTCTAAAATGCAGCGAGCAATCCAACGAGAGCTTTAATTCTGCTGAGCAACGTCCCAAGAGCAATTCTCAGCTTTGCCATGGACTTCTGCCACATTATAGAGGTCACTTCAGCACATCTCTGAAAGAGCTGTCTCTGGAGCTCCCATGAGCC
The DNA here is from genome assembly GCF_000687185.1 of Egretta garzetta. Classification (NCBI taxonomy): domain Eukaryota; kingdom Metazoa; phylum Chordata; class Aves; order Pelecaniformes; family Ardeidae; genus Egretta; species Egretta garzetta. The sequence continues at coordinate 872,378 of NW_009258281.1, read as the reverse complement.
CAGCGGGCAGCCCTTTTCCCTTCCATTTCCATTGCCGAGACCTAAGCAGCCTTCACACAGCCCTGCCTGCCCCGGGACAGCGTCCTGCCACACCAGCCCAGCTGGGGATCGCAGGCTGTGCCGACAGCCACCTACTCTTGAGAGCTGTGACGTCCCCCCAGGCATTTGCTCAGTTCTGTATGGGCCTCAGTTCTCCTCCTCTGTGCTGGAGATAATAGAGCTCCCCCATCTCACAGGGACCCTGGAGGAGAGTTTAATTCCTTATCATTTATCAGTAATGTGCTTTGATAGGTCAGTGATGGGCTCAGCCTGTTTTCAGCAAAATATTCAAGCATTTAACCCGTATATATGTGCACGTATGCACCTGCATGTAGGCAAGAATTATTATTCAAAACAACCATCGTGCTTTTATGCAAATTCTGGTTTAAATTATCTAATTCTCCTTTTTTATGTGCCTGTATAAGGTCAAGGTATTCTAGGAATTTACTCCCAAAAAGCCTGTATTAGGCATTCACATAAATAGTAGCTCATCACAGTGTAAACTCCAGATTTATTTATGCTTAGCAAATTAAAAAAAAAAAAAAGGACATATCTAACACACTGTTGCCTTGGACAGCTATGAACAGCACAGAACAGCAGACCCCTGCATCAGCTTTCTTGCTTTCAGACTGATCCCTCTCTTCTCTACCCACAGAAGGGGCACTTTGAAGACAAACTGGATCAAATCCCAACATACTTTGAAGAGGACAAACGTAGACCTTCCTTTACTTAACTGTGCATTGGGCAATCTAAAAACCATATAAGCACTAATCTACTCATTATTCCATCTCCTCCTCTTTACTACAGTACAGCACTGTTTTATGCTTATATGCATCAATAAAGAGACCTATAAAGAAAATAATGAACATCCTTGAATATCTTCAGAGCATACCCTATTAATTTTAAAAGGGATACAACATACTGTACCCTTGTATTTCACCAAGATAAAAGCCTATAGATTAATTCCTATTAAAACAGTTGGTATTTTCAGGACATGCAGATGTAATTTATGGAGAAGCACAATACTCATAACAGCTCAAAGGCCACAGAAACTGTAGATCTGTGTCTGTTACTGTAGTTGTACAGGCATTCATTGTACAGAGAGCGGTTGAAAAGGCAGAGTATGTAATCTGAATACTAAATTTGTGAATAGTTTCTCACTTGGGCTGGTTAGGCTTTTCAAGAGCAGCGGATGCTTTGTGGGGGGACTTTGTAAAACATTCTGCTAATATATCACATGGGTGCTGTAGTTTCTTCTCTTATCTTTACTGTTGGAGCTTTATTCGTGAAGACACAATATTTGATTCTTAAAAGGGCACCAGCTCCTGCTCTGTACTCTCCACCTGAATTTGGTGTGCTCTGTGTGAGACTTTTCATAACAAATACTTCTCCTACATAGTGGACAATTTTAGGTGTGTGTAACCCAAAAGCGTACAAGAAAAAGATCCTTTCTCTCACCCCCATGTATTCCAACTGCTATATCCAAGTTACTTGGAAAATAGTATTATATTTTCTGTTTTATGATCAATAATAAAAGTGTACAGGTTTTCTCCTTTATTATGGAGATATAAATGTATATGGATATATCATTTATGAGGAGAGGCAATACTAAAATGTCCTAACAAAATTTAATTATGACACAAGCTACTTAACAGAGAAGTCTTGAGCCTGGGATCATTTTTATTCTTTGCTTGTACAGCACCTAGCACAATGAGGATTTATGCATGACCTAGCTTCCCACTTAGTACTTTAACAAAAATAAGAATTAACTCTTGCTTTGCTTATGGCTGGAAATCACAGTACCAACAGAACTACGTACATCCAATACTGAACAGTGAACAACACAGAATTCTGAAGTTCATGAAGCAGCTAATATGAAAGTGTGCTGGATTTATTGAAATTACTGGAGTTGGTGGGGACATTTAGGCAGATAGTTGTTACTTGAGCTGAAATTTGATAAAATTCTAGGTGTCAGTTATGTCAAGTGTTGCAAAGTACCAGGGAACATTCAGTGACACATGACCAGACTCATGGCATTGCAACATCTGAGAATTTGATGGGAATGGAGTTCTCCTTCTGTTTCTCTATGACAGGATTAACACAAAGGTTGAGTCTCAAGAGGTCAAAAGTTTCCAACTGGGTTTGAAGGGGCTTCCACAATACAGAAGACTTGCATAAGCACCTTTCCTGAGGCTACCAAATCAGGCTGCAGACATCACGGGAGCAGGTCTTGTAAGGCTTCTGACACGTAACTTCTAGGTTTAACCCAATACACTACAGCTATATTCATAGTTCTCATCTTGGGCAAAAGACAGGATAGATAAGGCCACCCCGCGCATACATTTCTGAACCTGAAAAGAGTTTCCACTACAGGTCTTTAAAGCTTGGTAAAGAATCAGGATGTAAGGACATTTTCTCTTTGAATCCAACCTACCTGTCAGTGTACAGCATGGGCCAGTGGCTCCCTGGGGGCCAGGAGCCACAGCAGTGCCCCAGCGCAGCACAGCAGGAACCTGATCAGCCAGGGTCCATCCCCCAGCAAGGGAGTAGGGCAGGCCAGAGGTGATGGCCAGCTCTAACCAAGAACCCTGATCTTCAGGCAAGCCTGCAGTGGTGAGGCCGGTCTGAGGTCAGGCTAAGAAGTCAGTCTGCAGGTCAGGATCAGCAAGGTCATCCATATCTAGGCAGGGGCACAACTATGGCCAAGCAGAAAACCAGCACTCCTCCAATACAGCCCAAACAAAGAGCAAAGCCTAGAGCTGAGCTGAAATGGGCTCCTGGCCCAATGGCAGGAGTGTGGGTGGAGGCCCCAGCTGAGGCTGATCAGGGTCAATAAGGTCTGTTAGTGCCTCCAGGGTCCTGACACTGCCAACCCGGCATCAACTCTGAACAGCTATGGATAGGAGTTTTCAAACAAGGAGAGAAATAGCTGACCTTATCATAAAGTTAGATAGTGCCATTGACTGCATGCTTTTCCTCCTTCTTTGCTGAAGAGTGGTGCTGTGCATGAGGGAAGTAACTGGCACGTTTTATGCTCATGTCTCACCTTACCTTGCAGAAGCTTTCAGATTCCCTGGAAGTTAAACAGGCTATTTCCCCTGATTTTACCTGTGTGGTTGCATGGTTTCCCTCAGGGTCCCAGGGCCTTTATTCGAAACACCTGAAGGATGTCCAGGTTATTCACTTCATTCCTCACTTGCCACATTTCCAAAACCAACACCACCCCTGTTCAGCATGCATCACTACAAAAAAGTCAGCATGGATTTACTGGCACGTACTTTACCTTCATCAGTCCTTGTCCTTATTTGTTCACCACTTTTCCAGCATCACACTGGTGCTTGAAGGGAGCCGGGGAGAGACAGTGGTGTTGGGTGGAAAACCAGTTGCTGTGGTGGTCAGGGACTAAAGAGCTTAAGCATCTTTCAGACCAACAGCAGCTCTTGCAGGTGTGGGGCTCTGCAACAGGACCTGAAGCAGGGGATGGGCATGGCTGTCCCAGGCCAGGGGAGCAGGGCAGGGATTAGTCCCCTCTGTGCAATGCATGGACTCCGAGTCAGCAGTTCAGGGGGAAGTACCACCTCTACAGTGAACACTGGGAGTGAAAAGCTGCCATCCAAACCAGACTTTTGATCATTGCAGAAATAGTATGTCATCAGAGTCTCGTGAGTAATGAAGTCAGAACGTAAAATTGAGAGAAGAAAAACACCCAGCCCTCCACTTCCGGAAGTGGTGCAGCTGAGCCAAAAGCTGACAGACTGTCATCTCAGAGGTGAAGGACAGCCTGGGGACTAAGCCTAAGTCTGGATCGTGGATGACTCGCTTTCAGTGCCTTGCTTTGGAAGGGGACATTTATTTACCCCTCCATATACAAGGGATATTCTCCTATAGGCACCTTGTTTAGCCTCCCATTCCTCGACTGGTTCTGGAGTCCATGGAAAAGACTGATGAGTCCACATTGCAACTCCAAGCACCAAAATTAGATTCCTGCTTGTAGTCACTCTCCAGAGGAGCATTTCTTTCTCCGGTGACTACACAGAGGGGCTGGAGATATCAGCTGGCGAGATTAGTTACTTACAATGCTCATGCTTCCGTTCGTGTTCATGCTTATGTTCTTCACCTAGAAAATAAAGCTGACTGTTTCTTCTCCTCTGTCAACTGTGTTGAGAATCAGGAACACCTCAGCGAGAGGGGCAGGGACTTGGATACAGCTGTGATGGAGGCCATGCGAGTGTGCAAGAGAGAGCCATTTAAAAAACAGGGGGGTTGTATGCCTCTTCTGTGCCCGTAAGCAAAGTGTCATCACAAACTTCTGTGATGGGTTTTGACTGTGAAAATATAGTCACCTTAAATTAACTGGCCGCGTAATCAGTTTTAAAGTGGAGCCAGGTTAGCTTTGATTAACCACAAGCAACAATTTAGATCATAAAAATAAAACATTAGCATCTTTTTACGCTCCTCTCAGTGTTACATGAAACAACATTTGACCACAGCCTTTTAAAGCTGCATGTTAATTTTTATTGTGAAGCATTCCTCCATCTCGCTCCAGCAGCAGTGCTGATGGAGTGCTCCACAGGCTTTTTTTAGGACACCGATTCATTTAGTGGTAGAGGATTTCTTCATTTTTCAAAGTTTTATTTATTATTCTTGTTTTACTCCAGGAAAGGAATAACATGTCTCTGCATCCAGACATTACCCACATATAACTGTGCAAGCAAAGAAAACATAACTTCATTCTTGTGGTTTGAAAATGCCTCCTTTTTCCTGTTTATTTGTTTGTTTTTAAGAGGGAGGCGTTTCCATTTTTTAGTTCTCTTTTGGGGGTTTGAATCAATGAAGACATCATTTGGTATGTATATTAAATACACAATCTTTTACTCCTGGCTACTGCCAATACACTGTCATTTTTTTCCTGAAATCTGGCGAATGTTACTTTCTGTTTATTAGCAACACGAGGAATTCTTCTAATTAAGATTTTGGGTGGTGGAATGATGGCTAAAGACGATGTCATTTTATCAGGTATCTTTTCTTCACTGCGCAGCCCTGAGCTTATACCACTTAATATCAACAGAAATTCTCCTACTGACTTCAGCTGACAAGACCCCATCTAAAATCTACAAAAAAAAAAAAAAAAAATTTCAAACTTTACAGCATTATGAATAAGGACATAAATAGAAAACCCTTTGCAGATATGATCATCATCTTTGTCTTAAAAATTCTTCTCTGAATTGCTTTTGCCACTATTGCGTCCATACACTACTGAAGAGTGTTGTTCTCATAAAACTTTCCTCAGGCAAAACACTCTCAGAGTGTATTATGAAGCCCTATAGATGTACCAGGTCTCAGCTAACTCACTGCATTAGAAAGGCAAATGCTTTTCATAGTGGCTTGCTGCCAGTTTGGGTTTGTTGGGATGTTTTTTAATTCAACAAGGGTATAATTTTACCCTGAAGTTTGGCTAAAAATAGGTATTGAAAACAATCCTTAAAATCTGAAGATGTTTTCCATGGAAATGGTATCCAAAGTAGCTGTAGGTCTTTCGCCTTGACTCGATGCTTAAGTGACTTCTACACCGTACTGAGTTCCCTTAATTGGCTGACAACAAAACCACGACCCTCCAGCGAGGTTATCCTAGATGGCTCATGCAAGACTTTTGCACATTGGCACATATGACCCTTTGAAATAAAGTGTTTGTCTGGCTGTAGATGGTGGCTTCATCTTTTGTAAGACGAGAGCTCTGTTGAAAACCCTCACTTAGTTGTCATCACCCTAAAATCAGAGATACTGAAAGAGGAAAAACTAAGACAAAGACTTCTGTAAGAATTGTTATCTGTGGCTGCTCTTGAAGTAGACAGAGCTATGAAAAACCCCAAAACGCCAAACTGCGGGGCTGGCCTCACATTTCTCCATGGGAATGTTTTTTTTCCACTGCCTCCTTTAAGAGGTACTTTCTTACTTTAGATAAGAGAAGCTCCATCAGCTGCTTCATAGAGCAAAACTGACACCCACTGGCCACCCCCAGTACTTGAAACATTTTGAGCTATGGAGCAATCCTTGCTTCAGGGCAGAGCAGGATAAATGAGAGGTGGAACAACCTTCTAGCCTAGCTCAGCCTTTCTTCCTTACAGCACATGACCTCAACTTTGTCAGTGGTAGTCCCAAAGCCCCACTTCTACGATGTGGGAGGATGCATGACGTAACGCTCAGGCTCCTTTTCGCTCCTTAGGGAATCAGTCTTATAAACTCCTTTTACGTGACAAAACGACAGAGCTCCTATCCCTTTCTGTAGGAAGATGGACCAGCTTTACTGACCATTTTTTCTCTGAAAGTCAAGACAACGTTTAATTTGATCAACCTCAGGCTTGCTGTGCCCACGGGCCACCACACTTCCCTGCATCAGCTATTTTGCAAGCGGCCATCCATGTGCTGGTTGCCACTCAGCTAGACTTACTCAATTCTGCTCTGGTGGAGGTCCGTCTCTTCTGCATCCCAAATTTCTCCATGGCATCCTCATTTCTTGTCACGCTGTCACCTCCGATTGTTGGAGCTTTATTACCAAGGCTCCCAGAGATAACGTTTCCTACCAAGTACTGTTGCCTGTGTATTGTGTGAAGAAGCGTGCCTTTCTGCCTCCCTGTCACAGCACAGGCCAGAATTACATTGGCATTTATACATTTATTTTTCAATTGCATTGCATGCTCATATCTGATTTGTTATCCACTTAGGCACTCCCAACATGACTGCCTTGTAAGTAGCTCCTTCCTACCAAATATCTTTGTTTTAGATTATATTTTTCTCCTCATGGAGAACTTCAATCTTCCCTGAGATTCAATCTAATTCTCTTATTTCCTCCACATGTCATACATCATCATGGTATTATTCCTTGCTCCCGTCTGGTCTTTGAAACTCTTCTCCACTCTCTTATATGTTACTGATTTCATATAGTACATTATATTCTACATGGAACATGTCACTTTGCTGAAGGGTACATTATTATATTTTATGTAACCAGCATGCCCTTTTATGCCTGCGTGATCAGTTTGCACTTTAGCTATTTTAAACATCCTGGTAGTACATTATTCAAAATTTAAAGCATGGTATCTCTAAAGCGCTGTCCTGTTTCTTATCACAGTTTCCAGACAGTGCAGGGTAACTTACATCGTTAAACAGGGAAGAATGTTTTTTAACACTGTGCAGCTTCATTCACACGCACTCTCCCTGCCTGTGCCACTCCCAGCCTGAGCTGGATCAGCCTCAAGGGAAAAAGGAAACTGGGGTAAACTGTGCTCTCCTTTTCTGAACACTCATACATTCAGATCGTCTCACAAGGGTTTTCAAAATAGGCAAGCTACTCTAATATTTTAAATAATTATTTTTTGGAGACCCCTCACAGAAATTAATACTCTGACTTAATTTCACAGTTCTCCTTTTAACTTCTCCAGGTCAGGAAAACATCACCATGCATGGCTTTAGAGGAACTTGATGAAGTTACAAGATTATTTGATGATGTTTAATAGCTGGTTAATGAATAAGTTGAAGGCAACATGTAACAGCAGCCTCTTTAAGAGGGGTAGAGGCCACAGTGCTGCTCTGTATTTCCCTAATGCTATATGTATATCCACATGTGGATGTAGCATACCTGGACTTTAGTAACGCCTTTGACACTGTTTCCCACAGCATTCTCCTGGAGAAACTGGGTGCCCATGGCCTGGACAGGCATACTCTTTGCTGGGTAAAAAAACTCTGGATGGCCAGGCCCAAAGGGTGGTGGTGAATGGAGTTAAATCCAGTCAGAGGCTGGTCACAAGTGATGTTCCCCAGGGCTCAGTGTTGGGGCCAGTTCTGTTTAACATCTTTATCAATGGCCTGGATGAGGTGATTGAATGTAGCCTCAGCAAGTTTGCAGATGACACCAAGCTAGGTGGAAGTATTGATCTGCTTGAGGGTAGGAAAGCTCTACAGAGGGACTTGGACAGGCTGGATCGATGGGACAAGGCCAACTGTATGAGACTCAACAAGGCCAAGTGCCAGGTCCTGCACTTGGGTCACAACAACCCCATGCAAAGCTACAGGCTTGGGGTAGAGTGGCTGGAAAGCTGCTTGGCAGAGAGGGATCTGGGGGTGCTGGTTGACAGCCAACTGACAATGAGCTGGCAGTGTGCCCAGGTGGCCAAGAGGGCCAACAGCATCCTGGCTTGTATCAGGAATAGTGTGATCAGCAGGACCAGGGAAGTCATCCTTCCCCTGTCCTCAGTAATGGTGAGGCCGCACGTCAAATACTGTGTTCAGTTTTGAGCCCCTCACTCCAAGAAGGACACTGAGGCACTGGAGCATGTCCAGGGAAGGGCAAGGAAGCTGGTGAGGGGTCTGGAGCACAAGTCTGATGAGGAGTGGCTGAGGGAACTAGGCTAGTTGAGCTGGAGAAGAAGAGGCTGAGAGGAGACCTCATCACCCTCTACAACTACCTGAAGGGAGGTTGTAGTGAGGTGGGGGTTGGCCTCTTCTCCCAGGTAATGGGTTATAGGATGAGAGGAAATGGCCTCAAGTTGCACCAGGGGATGTTTAGATTAGATATTAGGAAAAATGTCTCCACCAAAAGGGTTATCAGGCACTGCAATGGGCTATCCAGGGACGTGGTCAAGTCACCACCGCTGGAGGTATTTAAAAGACAGGTAGACGAGGTGCTTAGGGACATGGGTTAGTAGTGGACAGGTATGGTTGGACTCGATATTAAAGGTATTTTCCAACCAAATGATTCTATGATTCAGCCTCAACAAATTCTTCTCACCCACAGCCTGACTTCAGGGCAGGGTGCATCAAGGCTGGGGGTCCTTAGGGGACAGAAGCACAAATGCCTCTGACAGTGCTGTCAGGGGGAACTGGCCAAAGATTTTAGGGCCAGTCATTGCCACATACCCAGCGTCAGTATTACAAGGGAGGAAGAATCCCACCTTGACTTCCCAAGTCCAGGGTGCAAATGCTTTGACTTAGCCTGTTTGTTAGTCCAGTCCCAGCTCTGAAGCGTTAGCCTTTCACAGGGGTCCATGACAAGCTGTGGGTCTGGGTTAACAAGACAAAACTACTCAGCCCACGGCTGTATCATGTTATTTGTGAGCATGCAGAGATGCCCTGTCTGCCCAAGCATTTGGGAGCAGTGGGGAAGGAGCTGGAGGGAAAGTCCAATCTGAGCACAGACATACCGGGAAGGGTCACCAGCTTCAGCAGAGTTATTACAGAAACCACCAACCAGGAACCTGTCCCTTGCAGAACAGATTTTGTTTATTGCATCTCACTTTGGTTACTAGTCTTGTCTGAATTACAGTTTCTCCCAAACTACAATGTGCAGCCTCATGGCCAGAGGATGAGGTGGTTTACTTGGAGCATATGGAGCCCATTCATCCCCAGACGTCACCACTTCCAGAGGTGGTGGCCGCTGGTAGGACGGAGGGGACGCCCCATAGCCTCACTGGGGGAGACTGGGCTCCCTGAGCTCCCCCTGCAGAGAGGGGCTCCTGCTCAACACTGAACTGAAGCAGCAGATATATCTTCCCCTCTTTCCTTCTGCGGTGATAACACTATTAAAATAATACTAAGCTGCTGTATACATGGCTGATGGCTACACATCATTTATTGATTTTCCTTGCTTAAAGCTTAGCCATGATTTCAGGCATGCAAAATCCCTTACATCAGAATGATTTGTCAGTGAATTGCTTTTTATGTTAAAAAGGGAGGGGAAAAAAGATGTTCAATAAAGGGTCCTGGGATTCTCAGGCTATGCCTTAGGTAATCATTGGGTATTGAGAATACGGGTAAGTCACCACCTCGATTCATGCCCACACAAATTATATGCTTTCTCTGCTGGCTTCCGTTTGAATATTCTTTTCCTTATTCAGACTATATTTGTCTCTATATAGTGGGATTCCTGGGGGAGAGAATATAGATGAACCTCGTGTTGTTTAGCTTTAAAATTTCATTTTTCAAAGCAATTTCTGAAAAAGGACCCACCCCATCACCCTCCTGAGTATTTGCTTATTCAAGAACTGCAGAGAGAGATAATTTGCTCCAGCTGTCAGCATGGGGGCACAAGAAGAGGCTGTATCGTTGCAGAGGGACGGGACTCATTTTGGTCATGCAATTTTGTGGACACGTTTGAACACGGAGTCCCTGTGCTCTCCCATGCTATCAGGGCATAATTCTGAAAGCCCAGTCCTTTTTGGGTGCGAGTTATAGCGGGGTGTCTCTGCTTTGCAAATTCCCAAGTCCATATTAAGTGTATGGTGTTGATGTACAACCCTGGCCTTATTAATGTTTGACTCTTTAAAAATAGACATCACATCCACTCTACTGCATCCTAGTGAGACCTCTTCACTGTGCCATAAACTGTGAGGTTAGTATCTTACTACCCATGTTTCCATCTTCTCGTATTAATATTGAGCGATATATCTTCAGCAATGGAAACGGTGCTCTTTTCTACATAGCCACAAATGATTTGAGGACACTTCTGAGACACACGCAGGAGCCCTTTGCAAACTGATACCAACACATTTGAAGGTTTGGCTGCTAAGAAATCCCTCAGAGAGAGACAACGTGGACAAAGTCATCTATGAATATATTTCACTGGGATTATACACAGATGGAAACGGTATCCACCAAGTTTGTGCTGCTGGATAAAGACTAATCACGTACCCCATACGTTTCTGTACATTTATATATGCTTACTTGTTAGCTGAGGGTTCAGTATAAAATGAGAAAAACTTGAAGACACTGAAACCCTGAAAAAAGCTAAGAGCTAACAGCCCTTCTGACTTCCCATACCTTCACTGAGATATCTGAAAATCTATACAGAGATCCAGACATCCAGTCTAGACGTGTGATCCAGACACTTTCTATAAGTCATGTGAACTCATGGATGAAATCCCAAGAGCCAGTTTTAACAGTATTTTCAATGCAAACTTGTTTATAGACTCACAGCTAGTATTTCCATTATTTAACCAGCTATGTTTCTGTTCATAGACTCTTAGAATCATAGAATCCTAGACTGGAAGGGACCTCAAGGATCATCTAGCCCAACCTTTCTTAGTAAGAGCATGGTCTAGACAAGATGGCCCAGCACCCTGACCAGCTGAGTCTTAAAAGTGTCCAATGAGGCAGAGTCAACCACTTCCCTGGGGAGATTATTCCAATGGTTGACTGTTCTCATTGTGAAAAATTTCCCCATCATGTCCAGTTGGAATCTCCCCAAGAGCAACTTGTATCCATTCCCCTGTTATGAGACAACTGCTTGTTTTTTACTTTGATAACCAGGAATTGCAGATGTGGGTGGGTTTTTTTTTTCCCTGGTCTTTCAGCCTTTCTTGCAGCTGCATGAAATGTGTAGACTTCTTCCTTTCAATGTTCAGGTTTAGGTCTCAATCCAACAAAGCACTTAAACCAGTATCTCCATTTGAAGTTAGCCCCCTTTTTTTTCCATCAGGAGGTTGAATTAGATGAGGTCCAGAGGTGTCCCTTCTCAACCTAAATTATGCCCCCCCCCCCCCTTAACAGTAATTAATACTTACTATTAATGAGTAAGAGTCCCTCATGGCCATCACAAAACAAGAAAAATACTCAAAGATATTATAATCCACATATACAAGAAGCAAGGACAGAGAAAGAAAGGTCAACACAAGGTGCACAAAAAGAGTTGGTTTCCAGTGGTCTAATAATTTTTTGTAGTATCATGGATATTAGGGAGAGGTTTTGAGGGAAATTGTGTACTCAGCCCATTTTTTTGCCCTTCATGCATATTTAAAATCCATAGCCAATTTCCAGTCTTTCAATGACTCTTCTGTTTTGGATTTTTTAATATTATTTCTAAAGGTATTTGAAAAATAAATACACTGTTCAAAGGATTTTCTGGAATTGTAGCTTCCTTTCTACCTTTTCATAAATAATGGAAATACACAGCCAAGACGTAGTGAGCGTGTGGCTGTACTATTTATTGCTTTCCTCTGGGGAGCCATTTATCTTACAACTACTACAGTTTACTTTCAGAAATGTGTCTGATTGTAACACTTGCAAATGCATATTTTGAAAGTTGGCTCTGATAATTTATGCACTCACGCTTCCAGATCACACGTTATTTTTAAAGCTTCCCTTTTCACAACGATGTTCTCCTTTTTCACTGAAACAAAGGGGGGTGGGGGGGTGGGGTGAAGCCCACCTGTGATATACCTAAAGGGATACCTACGCAGATGAAGAATAAAATTTCTATCACACTGCTTTCAAAATCACATTAGTCCTTTTGGGCCACAACCTACACCATGCATAGTAAGGTAAGAAAAATAGGGAAAAGATAGAATTTAGTACAAATCAGTATAAATTGGTCAAGATCATTAGTTCAGAATAGGAGAAAAAGAAAAAAAAATACAGGTATGCAAGTTTATTGTATCTGAAGACCTCTCCTTTACAATTTACCTCAACAGACAGAGAAATGTGCAATTTGGTAGAATGTTTTCCATCAAAACCCCAAACTGTTGGTTTTTTTCCTCCATTTTTCACTTTTGCCAGTCAAACTTGAAAAATGTCCGCCTCAAACTTAAGTTTTCTACTTTTTGGAAACATATTTCTGGATTTGGGGTCTTCAGTTTTCTCAAGGAAAAAAGCAGCACAGTGAATGGAAATTATTTTGCTGTCAATTTATTTCACTGTCAATTTTTTAAAGCTAAAATTAAAATTTTCTGTTAAAAATGCTTTGATTAAAAATTCTCAGCTCGTTTTAATCTTTATTCTTGCTTTTAGTCCATAGCTGCAGGCATGGCAACAGACTGAAGAGAGGAAAGAAACAAGAAGTCCCCAGCAAAACGTCTGTGAAAGGAAAATACATGGAGAATAACTAAGGAATACAATTATTTGTCTTATTCTGATCAAGTTTCCAATATTCAATGATTTCTTGCCACCATATTTAACAAATGAAGCCAAGGCCACAGTCAGAAATATCAGGGCATTCCAGATCATTTTTTCTCTGCATATTTTACCCTCCCGCACAAACTGAGGTCCATGTTGGAGAGCGTGAGTGGTTCCCATCAGCCAGTCCTTACACAAAAGGAACTATAATATTCCTGGCCATTTTTATGTTTGCCAGTGAGAAAACCAAAGGGATGTATCATCTCCTACCCCTCCCTATGCCTATTTGGTTTAGGGCGCTACAAGCCAATTTTGGCACGGCAAAGGCCATGTTACGATATTTTGGTAACAGGCCAGGTTATCATATTTTGTCTAATATCAGCTACTTCCCAGTGAGGGAATACACCTTATCATTTACAACAGGCTGGCTACCTAAAATTAATGGCAGTTATTTTTAGGCGTGCATTTTTGACAGATCGAGAGCAGATGATAAAACACTGCACTGCAGAAGCTCCCTTTGCAGTTGCACGTGTTTGCAGGGAATCGCTTTGAAGCCTTCCAGAGCAAAACACACTCTGTGTCTTTCCGCTAACGTAGCTCCTAGTGCTCTCCAGATCCACCTGTGTACGGCATCCATCCTTCCCAAACTCTTCACCATCCTCACAACGTATCCTGGTAAAACCCCCACGCAAGAGGAAAGCAGGGTCACAAGGCGCCTCTCACAAAACCAGAATTGGGGAGCACGTGGGCTGCTTTGCTGTCTTCTCCAGCCTGAAAACTTTCCCCAGCGAAAGGTTTTAGAGCAGGAAAGAGAGGGGCAATTTACAAAACAACCCTCAAAACTTTCCACTACCCTTGAACTTTCTTTTTTCTGTGGTAAAAGGCAGATGAGTTTGATGTTTATTATCAGTTTTTCCTATTGTCATTGCGCAGAGTTAATGTAACTGCCGTGATATAGTAATATACATCTGCTCTTTGAAATGCACCGGTGACTGTCAGTTAGGCAGTATTTATGCTTTTCCTGGTGTCAGAGTAATTAACATCCCCTTCGTTTTAAGTATGCGATGAAACAATATATTAAAAGGCCCCGCAGAACATACCAGAAAGGGTTTAAATGTAGGAAAAAAACCCCCAAAAAATCATAAAGATCAGGGCTACCTTTCAGCACATCACTTTGGGTATGGTAAAGTGTAAACCCAGGGCAAAATCCAGGGCATAATGGGAATTAAGCAAAAAAACCCGGGCTACACACCTGCACAGAGATGAGGACAGAGGAGCATCGTTTGCTGAGGCTCTGGGCTAGAGACACCTGAGCCACTTGGATTCCCTTTTGTTCTCCATTTGTCCACCCTAAAGCCTTCCTTTCTCTCTTTTTTTTTTTTTTATTCATACTGCATTGAGTTTCATTAAATTTTTATGACCCTATTACAGGATACAGTTTTAGATTACTATAATAAAAGGGAGTTGATAAAACTTCATTATCTGTGGTGGCAGAGGAAGAATAAAATCTTATACCTTCAAGTTTGTCCATAACATTGGTTGTAATAACTTTTTTAAAAGCCAAAGCACACAAAAAAACCCCCTGAAAAGCCAAATTCACTGTTACTGGAATCAGTGTCACAAAGTCACCGTCGGAAACTAGTATATCAAGCACAGCAGGAAAACTTTACTAAAGCCACAATTTTTTGCCACTACATATATTATTTTGGGGCAACACCTTTTTGCTCCCTGTGTTACTAGGGTGGGAAGTATACAATGGTTAGAGTACAGGAGCATCACCTCAGCAAGGACAAATTTATACCTGAGTCAGGGTGTGAAGCTCAAAAATTCCTGTGATCTTTTCCTTTAAAAAATAAATTGCTGATACTCTAATCATTTATCAGAAGGAAGAGAGTATTTGTTTCAAAGGCGCAGAATGAGGGCTTTAAGATTAAACTCTGCTCATCATTGGCTTCTGAGTGAATGCATTTAAGATCTGCAGAAATGTTTTAATTCCTGTACGTTCTGCAGGTAAAAAAATCTCTTTTCCTCCCTCTTACCAGATGTGCAAGAAGGGACATTTTGATAAAACCCAGTTCTCAGTTTTGAGTTTTATAAAATAAGAAAAAAATTTTACCAACACAAAAATGCCGTACTAACAGCCTCTGCAAAATACTCACCTCTTGCCCTCCCATGGCATTTTGAGTCTAATTTTTGTCTGGAGGATGAATTTGGCAGGGCCATGCAGTAGTGATGCTTAATCACCTACTGCTGGACTCAGATAGAGGCAGCCCCGAGAGGTACCACGTGTCCCTGCGGTCAGGGGGAGGCCACAGGGGGGTCCAAGAGGCACAGCCCAAAATGCCTGTGGCGTTCGGGCTCTGGCACACCCAAGGTGGGGCGTTCAAGCTCTGTGGCATTGAAGGGGCACAGCCAAGGGCAGGCAGGGAGGAGGAGGGAATCGTGCTGTCAGGGTTTGGGAAAGGTTTCTGCGGGGGAACCTGTTGTCCAGGTTCCTGCAGAAGGTCTGCCCAAGACCATTCTCAGAGGAGCATATTGGACACGGTGTGAAAAACTGGTCTCACAGGGTCCTTCAAAAGCAGAGGGCTGGGTGAGCTACCAGTTACCCCTGAGCTCGGGGGCAACCAGCCTGACTGCAAAGGGTAGAACAGAAACAGGAGGTGGTGGCTTCCCCAGCTACCCTGCTCCAGCTACACCACCCCCTCCCTCAGTGTCCCCTCCGAGCCTCCATCTATTTCTTGCACTTCCTTCATCTCTCACTATTTCCCTGAAAGAAGTTTTCTCTGCATGGAAGAGCCACCTCCATTTGAGGGCAGGGCAAGCTGTGGCCATGCTTGCCAGCTGTGGGCTCCAGATGTGCTGGCAGAGAGCGTCCGTCCACCTGGGTGCCTCCCCTCTCCCCACATGCTCCCAGTCATGAAAACTGAGGGTGCTGCTTGTTCTGATGGTGGCTACCCCTCTGTCAAACATGGCCAAAACACTGCCAGGGGCACCCAGTGGGTTGGGGGCTGATGGAGAGGGGGAAAGGGAGACGCCATGTGGTTGGGGTGTCCCCTGGCCCCCAGCACGGCACGTGGGCATCTTCCCATGGGCAGAGGAAGGAAGCTAAGCAACCAAAGAGAGAGGCAGGTGCGCAGGGGGAAGGGCGAGGAGATGGGAGATACAGGGCAGGATGAGACACTGGATAGGAAAAGCCGCATTTAAGGAGCCTTTTTTGTATCTGAGACAGGCAGAAGGAGCACACAGCCCCTTCCTTACTCACGGTATCATGGCCAGTGTGCAGGCATTGCCTCTGCATGGAGAACCTCAGCCTGCAATGCGCTGGAGGGATGAGGTGACCTCTACCCAATGTAGTTGTGCTAGATTTAATGCTGGTTTCATTGCATTTGGACTAGCGGTGCTCTGAATTGCCAGGGATGGGGAGAGCTGGTTCTCCCTTCACCCACCTGAAAACGCAACTTCAGTTTGTGGTCCTGGTCCTTGCTACCACTCCAGTTTGGGTTTTCGGCACACACACAGGTCCCACACTTGGCCTTTTGGCTGGAAGCACGAGGGCTAGACAAAGCTCTCATTTAAAACCCTTTTCGTATAAGCAGAAATGCTGTGAGGCCTGGCAAAATCAGGAGCTTCCTGGCTGTCCCATTTCTATTTAGAAGTTAAAAGGGAAACATAGAGCATTCCTGATTTGAAAGGCTTAATAAACCAACTAAAAAAGCCCTGCTGCACACACAGGATCATAAGCGTGCAAAGTCTAGAGGCAGGATCACACGTGTGCGCTAGAGCCAACAGCCCCATTTTGTAAAACCAAAGCAGGTTCAGGCTTTGGCTTTCCCAACTGGTACACATGCAGATGTCCCACTGGGGCATCTGGTGCTAGAAATACAGCAAGTCAGCAAGCAAACTTTTGTTCCTACCTGTGAAAAAGATCAGGAGGTGGGAAGAGGAGGACAGGGGGAGAAGGGAGATGTTTAAATGGTCTTTGAGTAAGATCTGTTTTCTGAAAGCGGGAGCAACCATCTCATGGTTGCTTCTCGATGGTTGGAAGCAACCATCTCCTGCCCTATAAGAGATTAACCTCAGGTACACTTTGTACGTCAAAATAAAATTTCAGTTCAATGTCTTGGATGGAAATTGCTCGACATGAAAGAGGCAGCTTCATGTAGATGTCATTAGGATTCAGGGTTTCTGCCCACATGCAAGAGAGTGGAAAGATGCTTTTAACATGTTGTTGGAGCAGCCCCGTTTGATACATTGGTTTGTGGGATGAACTATGCCTCCGAGGGTTTAACTAAGGTTTTAACTCAGTGTGGCTTGAGCCCTTTTTTTTTTGGGGGGGGGGAGGGGCTCAGTGAGTATCTGCCAAGGCTCCTCAAAGGTAGAAATGAAGTTGGTGCCTATTAGTCAGAAACCACCACAAAGCTGCGGAGCCGGAGGATGCTGAAGCCCTGGGTGTGCTATTTAACACCTGCCAGCTTTCAGAGCAACTGTATCCTATGAGGCTGTTTCCACTTGCATTTGTGGTTAGCAAAGCCAAACCCCAAATCTTCAGCAATTGACACTTTTTCTCTAAGGTTTCTGCTGAAAAGGACTGTCGCTTGCACGTCCGAATCTCAGTAAGCAAAACACTCGAACTCGAACTGTCTTTTTTTTTTTTTTATGGAGGCTTTGGTTTCGGGAAAGACGTGTGGCTCAGGGATGGGGAGGAAGGGATCAGGGAGATGAAAAGACAGCATAAGAAAAGGAGACCACTGAGAACACATTGCCTCCGTGGAGTAAAAATCTTTCTGCATACTCAAATTCCTTTGAAAATCCAAATCCATGGGGTTAAGGCAGCAAAGTGCCTGCCTTTTAGCTTCTTTTAAAACACCCTCCAGCCCGTGACCATTTAAAGAGGGGATAAGGAGGGGAATGAGTTCACACTCCCCTACAGCAGGCTCCTGCCTGAAGCTCTGCCTGCTCCATTCTGTTTCGGCTCCTGTATGGAGCATGGAATTGCGGCAGAGGGGAGAGCTGCTGGTGTCCTCCTGCCCTAAGCCTGATCTCTGTCCTTCAGCTTGCCCTTTCTGCAGCAGGGCAGCCTGGAAATACACTTGCAGCTCCAGAGATGCCATTTCACTGCGCTCCTCCGTGAATTTTGCTGCCCTGAGGGTAGGATGAGCCTGCTCCCAAAGTGGGGGGGAAGCCTTACAGATCTCAACTTGCTGCCAGGTCAGGCTGCAGGGAGGGGAAGAAAAGAGGTAACAACTTTTTTGGAGGGAGGGGGGGTCTGCTTTGCACCCCTACCAAGGGAGGAGGGGAGCTGTCGAACAGCTGCTTCTGCATATGTAGGTCCCTTCTGGCCCCTCTCCCTGCCTCACAGCAATACAGGCTGTATGGCCATAAGGTCCTTAAGAAGCTTTGGAAACAGAAACATTTCTAAATTTGAGTGTCCCATGGGTATTCCTCTTTAACGAGAGGAGCTAGAGGAATCAGGCACTTGGGAGCAGAAGCAAATATTTATGTATGAGCTGCATTTATTAAATTCCCTTTCATGGTTGACCTCATTTTTTCTTCTTTTAAGGGGTTAAATAGCTTAGAAACAAACCCTCTTTGGATCAGCGTTTCAGGCTGCTCTAGACCAGGCGTCCCCAATAATCCTGCTGTTTTAACTGCAAATGCAGCTCGTTGCAGACCTGTTCCCCACCAAGTATCTTAAATGTCCTAAACGGCAAGCCCTGGCTTTGCCTCCTTGTTAAATCGACAGAATAAAACAGGAGGAGAGACACCACCCAACAGTGCCAGCCCTGGAGCTACTGGGCCGTTCAGGAAAGGTATAGCCCTCCTGGGTCATTAGCAGGTGGCAGAGGTGGGAAAGGAGAGAGAAAAAAAAGGAGGAAAAAAAAAATAAATCTATGCACAACACTCACAGCAGCTCAATCTGTCCCCTTCTCCTCTCTGGAAACGGGAGGGCTCGGATGAGATGCCTGTGTGCTTGGAAAGAGGTGGAGGTAAATAAAACTCATTAGTTAAGCAAAAAAACCAAAAGCAAGCTCACACACATGTAAGGTTTTCAAGGACTGGCATGCTGCAAGTGATGTGATGGTCTAAAAACCGAGTCTCTGCTGTGATTCTGTGCTGCCTGAATTAAAGCAATGCTTCCCCATGGCTGCTGTGGGACACGCTGGTGCCGTAGGTCAATGGCTACGTGGCTGGTAACTATACATTATCAGTGTGGACAGTGATATATATTTATATAAGGCCTTCTTGCTGGAATGAACCATTGGGAAATAGAAACCCAAACACTGGACGAAAGCAGCAATGAAGAGACTTAGGTAGCTTAGGCCCACTTTGACTCCTGACAGCGATTGGCGATCCCTCAGGTATTTGGATGGTGGCATCTGACCTTCATCAGCTGCACCTCACTGACCGAGTGAGCTGGGGCTTGCATAGAATGCCCACGTGGGTACCTATGGAATAAAGTTTAGACATGATCCTGGATTTCCCATGGGGTTTCACACCATCCCGTAACCATGGGGGGGTGACTCCAGTACTGTACTGGGAATGCTTTTTCAGAAAGCCTCCCTGCTTTGTTTCATTATCCTGACAGCAAGCAGGTGCCGTGCATGGCCGTGACACATGCGTACAAGAAGTGAGTCCTGTAATATTCTTGCACAACTAACGTTGTAAGTTAGACTGCATTCCTGTCTTTCAGTTGTCAGGAGAGTGTGGAAAGAAGATATTTATCGCATTAGCCCTGCATGATCAAGGAGAAGCCTGGCTGTTTAAGGATGCTTTATTAATGAATGCTAGAGGACATCTACCCCTCCTAACGTACAAGTGGCTCGTTACTGAAAAATGCAGGGAGATAAACAGCCAAGTCCTCTGTCTTCTGTGGCTGTTAGTAGGTGTGTTACACTTGACATGGGTTATTTATGAGTCTCAGATAGTGCCCAAGGCTAAAACTACCATTGCCATTAAAAAATAAAAGCAGATGTAACCGACAGTGTTCTTCTACTGCTGTTTTAATAACACAAATGTCTTTCACATGACTTAAAAGGCCCAATCCAAAGTGTATCAAAGTCGAGGATAATTTTTCTATTGACTTCAAAGGGGTTGGGATCAGGCTGAAGAACGCAGCTGGTACCTTGCCCCCCTCTCTCCCGCCCTCCCCCCCCGCGCCCGCCTGGCTGGAGGTGTATCGATACCTTAGACAAAACCAATGCTGTCTGTGCGACTATGGCTGCTTACCTGCTCCGTGTGAAACAATCACTTAGCCGCTGCTGGATCGCTCCCCCAAAGGCCCCCATCCTTCTATCAAGGTGCTGGTGCCCCACGGGGAATACTGCCTGGGAGAGCCGGGAGCCGGAGGCATCTTCTTCCCTGGCTGCCTCTTTCTTAGCAGCGCATCGACAGCTTGTATGAAGCTTAGAGCGGGCCAGCTGGCCCACCCTGCCTGGTCCTGGGCATTGGAAGCGCGTCCCTCTCCAAAATGCAAACGTGAAGGTGTGCTGCTGCAAGGGAAACCCTTCCTTAGGGCTCCATATGCCTGCTTTTCTCCCTCTCCCCCAAATCCTCACACCTACTAAATTCAACCCACAAATAGTAGGGGGAAAAACACCCCAATTCATTAGTATATCACATTTTGCGTTAAACAATGAGACGTATTTACATTCACGGCATTCCCTAGGGCTTGTTCAATCCTGCTACAACCGAACAAAGGGCAGTCTTGCCATTAGAAGGTGTATAATGACCCCGTAGCCATTGTATACTACCCTATAGCAACCTTTTCCACTCGAGCAAAGGGCAGCAGAGCAGGCAGGGAGGGGACATATGCTTTCCATACCTTGCCATCACACTGCTTGCTCCCTCTTGTGCCAAAGGCCTGGATTTTTACCAGCCAACCTTAACTTCCACAGCAAACCATGGTACGGAGTCCCTCGTAACTGCACAGCTCTGCGAGCTGGATAGTTAAGGCTTCTAATTAAAACCAAAGGAGCTGACGGCTCCGAGTGTCTCCTAATGCCCACTGGCAGCCTGGCTGTGGGAGGGGGCTCTGCTGTTCCCCCCCAACCCGCACAGCTCCATGAAGGCTCGGGAAGGCACCCAAAACCACCTTGGACGATGGGGATGGGGACTTTGCAAGTAAGAAGCCAGGCATGCGATCAGCCTCACTGGAGACTGCAAAACCAATAACACTGGGTGCGCACACAAATGCATGGCTGGAGCAGAGCCTTTTAAAACATAAAGTTAATGAAACTCTGGCTCCTGACGAGCTGTTAGAATTTTAACCCTCCTAACATGAGGGAAGATGTAAGGGCACTGGTGTACGCGCAGTTGTCCCCAAACCAGAGGTGCTGAGGTGTTGGTGGTAAAATGCCCTGCTTGCAGCCAGTTTTCTGGGGCAGGGAGGTGCAGCAGGGGAGAGGAGCGTATCAAAGAGCATAGGATACCCGGTGGCGGCTTCCTTGCAAAACTGCTTCTAAAACGAAATGACTGAAATAGCTTCCCCCTCCTTCCCAGCGCGCGCTCGCTGCTTGCTGCCAACACATTGCAAGTGCTCTGCAAAATGCTGCTCACTTGCTCTGCGGTTGTTCGTGACAGCTTGATTTGGATGAGAAGAGAGCATTAAAACAGTCTTCCAAAGAAGATGAACAACCTGCATCCAATGCTACCTTTTTCTTCTTTCTTATTTTTCCCTTCAAAGCAGTGCTATCCTTCCAAGGGCCAAGTTCTCAAGACACTCTAAGCACCAATACATTTTCAAGGAGGCAGCCGCTGCTCCTTAGCTCCCCTTTTATTGTGCACACTGCACGCAGGGAACGCGACACCAAAATAAATTTATCCATGACTTCTACCAGCTCCAGACCCAGCGGGCACAGGATCTGGAGCTGGTAGGCAGGTCTGCCCGCACCCCTTACAACTGCCTCCATGCAACAAGGAGAAATTTGCCCTCAAACAAGAAGTTTCGGCAGCACCGCGCTCAGGTGAACCGCAATGGATTTATCCCACCACCCTGGATTTATCCTGCCATGCCAGGTACCAGCCCAGGGATGGGTTAAACTAAGCCCTCCCTCCTTAAAACAGGAGAACGCCTCACTCCAGAGAATGAAACTCTTGTGGCACACACAGACACTCATTTTAATGACTATACTTTGTTGTAATGTTACCAGATATTTTAAAGAGCATATCACTCTAGCAGAAGCCACTGCCATCTGTGCTTCCCCAATTAGGAATGCAAGCAAATATGTATTTTACAGTAACATCAATAAAATGTAACATGCAAGTGATGTATCTTTGTGGTTTTTGTTTTTTTTTTTTAAAGACACAAATTAAGGAACCAGTCAGTCTTGAAACTGCGGAATTCCCTCGCAGGAAGAATGGGGGTTTTGTAACCAAAAGCACAATCCAGGCAGGGCCTCCATCACATGGATTTTAGTTTTCAAAGCAGAATAAATGGGCTTTAATTTTTTTTTTTTTTTAAATGTATCATCGCTTTGAGAACATGGCCTACACTGTTGGTTTTTTTAAAAAAGCCCTGCTTGCCAGGCTATTCATTAGTGAGCATCCCTTCCGATACGCCTGAAACCTGCCTCCTGTCAGAAGACAGGTGCTGAGTGTTTTCCAAAATCTCGGCTCTTTTTTTTCACTGCTGGCTCAGATCGGTCACCCGCAAGCTGAGCCACTGTAAATCAGCGATTCGGGTAAGAAAATGCTTTCATTTCCCTGTTACTTGCAACACTGAGATCTGGGTCTCTCCAAATATTTTTGGTTATTTCCAGAAGGTCCTTTCCCTGACAGAGATGGGCCATCACCCTCCCCGTCACCCCACAGCACCCAGCTCCCTGAGGAAAGCCAGAAAAGCTTTCAGAGGGCAGGAGAAGAAAACACTGGAGGAGAAAAAAACAGCATCGCAGAGAAGGTGGAAATCCCTGGTGCTGGGCTGGGGAGCCCAGCTCCTCGGGGGGACAAGGAGATGCCGGTGGGGTGAGGCTGGGTACCGCAGGGGGATGCTGGGTACTGCGGCGTCTCTCACTGGCGATGCTTATCAGGCTGCAAAGTTGCACAGCGAGGGCTCGCTGCAGGGTGGGGAGGCGTTTGAAGTTGGAGGGGAGCCGTTAGAAACCTCCAGCCTGCCGAAACAGCGCGTTGCGCTGCGGTCACTTGACTCTTTCTGCCTTTCTTCTTCTTTTTTTTTCCCATCCAACTGTGTCTTAAACTGTTTCTCTAGAGCATGCAGCCCCCAAAGGGGAGGGGGGGACCAACCCAAACAAAGTAAAACAGCAACATATTGTCTGCGACTGCCAGCAAGGCATCCCCTCCCTATCTCGTGCTTAATGCGATAATGAATCTTCCCGTAGGTGCTTTTGTGATTTAGGGCTTACTGAATAGTAATGTGACACAGAATACACACAAAGCCACATTTCTCTCTCGCCTCTTTTTTTTTTTTCTTTTCAAAAATATACATCTGATCAAAAGCCAGGCTGCAATTAAAACATAGCATAGTTTGGGTTGGGGTTTTTTTTTCTAATGCCACCAGACGGTATTTCATCAGCAAAAGAAAGCTAAGACAGTGTAAATATTTTCCCCACAACGGTAATGATAAAGGTTATACTTTGTAACTCTACTTTGTGCTTTAACACTTAGCCCTTTGAAAAGTATTTTATGTTTGAGTACTATGCAAATAACTAAAACTGGTGTGTCACACAGAAGGGTGCTTCACGACACAGGGAGACGAGCACAGGACTTGCCTGGCTCTGCCTGAGTTCCCCGTTCCTGTGTTCCCCAACCCTGTCTGTAACTGTGTTGCACTCACACGTGCGTCTCCTCCACCAGCATAACCATGAATAACTTTTGTCTGACAAAGATCTCGGAGCATCCCTACATGATGCTGCAGAGACCCAAGAACGATGCACCTTGTAATGGCAGGGAAAGCCATCAAGCTGCTGCCGTCTTTGTCCAGTTTTTTCAGCAACTTAATAGCAGAGAGAAGAGAATGAAGTCCTTCTAGGGCTATAGAAGTCCTCCCCATGCTGTGACTTGCTCTCCATGTGAACATTAACATACTTGAGAGACTCCTTGACATATCTGGAGGCTACACACCACCTGAAGGAGAAGATATTGGGTAGTAAAACCCAGCTAATCAACGTGAGGTGAACATGAACAAGAGTGAGATGTAAGGCTTCACAGATGTTCACCACGGAGCAGCTGGTGTTAGTCGTGGCATTTGAGAAAATACTTGCAGGACCAGAGCATTAATTCTGTTTTCAGTCTCTTTTTGTGTAAAAAAAAAGTATAAACCACTAAACTGTATATTGATGTACAGAGATCCTTTCTTCAGCCCATTGGTGAAAGGGGACATTCTTGGGAGGAGCGTCTCTGTTTCCCATCAGCTTGAAAATTTTCAAACATGACAGGAAAAAAGGTCACCAAATCTTCACTCTCCATATACCTTCCTATACACCAATAGTTACGGTCTTCTTCATGGGATACAGATGCAGTATCTCACTTGAAACCCTGATAGGAGTCACTCATACGCACAATTAAAATGAACTACGCAGCTGTAGAGATGTCCCTGAGCCTTGCTAATAAAGAAATAATTCAATTTGACGGTCATCTTCATTTCCATCTTAACCACAGCGTGTAAGATTGGAAATACATGTGTTTTACTTCAGCTAATTACTCTGGGTACACACACAAATACATGTGCTCTGTGATTAATCACTCAAGAGCTCAGTGAACTTCGCAGGGACTCCAACCACAGTCAACAAAACCCCCTTTCTCTGCAGTTTGGCCCTCGATTTCCTGTGCCCGTTTGGGACCCCCTTTCAGGGAGAGGTGGGCATGGGGGTTTTCGGCACTTCGGGAGCTGCGGCCATACAATGCAAGGCTGGTGAGGAGGTTAGGCGAGGCAAAGCGCCTCCCTTCCCCTCCTCACAGCCACCTCTGATCTCAGCTGAAGACAAAATACCGGGCGAGAAGGAGCTTGGGTCTGGCCAAGCACAGCTGCTCTTATCTCCTTGGGTAGGAGAAGAAAGCCTTGGCACTGGTGAGCAGCTTGAATTAAAGCCTCTTAAGTGTCTCCAGAAACAGTTTTGCATGGGAGCTGGCCCAAAGGAGCTGCAGCTCTAGAGAAATGCCTCTGCTGCCGCCTCCCTGGGCTGCGCGTGGCTCCCGCCCTCCAGAAACAACCCCGCTTAGCCAGGACTTTTATACACATCAAGAACAACATTTGCATGGCTTCCCTTGGCTATTTCTGTCATGTGCAGCCTACCAGACCCCCTGGGGAGAACTGCCTCCTCTCCTGGGATTCTTCAGGACAGGGCAAGCAAGAGGTGCCACCTGCAGCGAAGGAGAGCTAGGAGAGGTGTTAAGGAAAAATTTTCTAGCAGCAGCAGGACAGAGGCATAGGAATAGCTAAATTGCCCACGGAGGTTGTAGTGTCTTTGTGATTAGTGTTTTCTAAGATTAGAGAAACTTCTCAGGGGTGACCTAAGCACCATCTGCAAGTCTCAGCACCGATCCAGTCATCTTCAGGAGTTTCTTCTGACCAAGCTTGCTGCAATTCCCCAGGGGCCTTATACCTCACGGGGACTCAGGCACTCCACTGCAGTGCCAAAAACAAATACAAGAATTTATGACCCATCCAGGAAGTTATTTTACACACTGATGAAATTTGAGTTGAAATTAAGTCCCGGTTGCGAATGATGATCAGGATGTTACAATATCCGCAATGGAAATTCAGTAGATCCCATTCAGAAGACGCTAGCTGCTGCATTATGTTTATTTTGAATTTAGAGGCTTGCGCTTAGCGACAGGTTGCCAGTGTCCATCTGTAGCTTGTTTTTTGTTTTCATCTGTGCTGTACATTTGTGTGACAAGACGTGGGCATGTTCAGTGTGGAACAAACCCGCTTGTTTTTCCACTCCAGTCTACCCACAGGGAAGGCTTGGCAGATCCCAAGCCTGGCAGCGTTTTCCCCAAAGGCACCTGGAGAAGCTCAGCATCCCTATCCACCACCCCAGGCATGCTGGGGGCAGGCAGGAACAGGCTCTGCCCTGTGCAGGAAGCCTCTTCTGGCCAGTAGCAGAAAATTCCCTAAGCCCTGATGCCCTTAAAAGAGTTGGGATGGCTTCTTCCTAGTATTTCAGCTATAAAAGACATTAGTCCACTACACTTCTCCTAGCCTCACCAATGGAGCAGAGGACAGCTTTACCACTGTTATTTAACAGCTGGGTCCACAGGCCAGGGACATTTGGGCATTAAACCCAATCATTCTCCCTCAAGCTTGCAAGATCCCTTAACCAGGGCTTTACAACCCACCTGCATCCTCATCCCAGTGCCAATTCAGCAGGCAAAGTACAGGGTTAACATCTGCCAAACCTCACATGG
The DNA here is from genome assembly GCF_000687185.1 of Egretta garzetta. NCBI lineage: Eukaryota > Metazoa > Chordata > Aves > Pelecaniformes > Ardeidae > Egretta > Egretta garzetta. The sequence continues at coordinate 846,089 of NW_009258281.1, read as the reverse complement.
CTCTTCCTATTGACTCCGGTACCCTCCCTGCAGGCCTGAAGTTAAGCATGTATTAATTATCTTGGTCAGTTAATTAAGCATCCTCATTTTTTTTCCCCCCTACTGATGCCTTTCCTAGCATTTAAGAGAAACATTTAAATATCCTAATGGCCCATCCCTGAGAGCCCCCAGCCATCCTCACCTGTGTAAACTTCAGGCTGCCACAACGTGCCCACAGGAGAGAGGGCCAGGAGACCAGGCTGGCTTTTGCAGCAGATTTGGGGATTATCACAGTCCTCTGAGCAAATTCAGACATACATGTGCGTGCAGTTAACCAACAAGTACATTTTACTAACAAAAGAGCCTCTTTTTGCCATTACTTGAAAGAAGAAAGAAAACATAATGATTTTTAAAGCAACTTCTTTAAGGGAGGAAGGGAAGCGACGCATATTATGCAATTGCAATGATAAAATAAGGAAGGAGTTCTGCCTGGTCTCAAAAATAAGCAAGAGGCAAAACGATGCCGATTTCCCCCCCCAAGTCACTGAAAGCGAGCTAGCTAATGCACAGTACATTCTGCAGAAGCCTGAATTTCGGCTTTCCTTTGCCTGCTCTCTTCTCTGCGGAGGGGAGGTCCCTGTTAGGGCACCAGGCCAAAGAGCTCCAGGAGGGATCACATGCATGAACATGGGGCTGGCCGCATGCTGCCGCACCACATCCCTAGCACAGCGCAGAGACTTCGTGGTTCCTCACTAAAAGCCACGCCTGAGACGCCCTTCTGCAGGTGCCAAGCACCATGCAAGGCACACGCTGCAGTCAGATGGCAATGTAGGAGATCCAGAAGTTGTGCCGAGGCTCTGGCTGGGGCAGGGGAAAGAAAAAAGGAAAGAAAATAAAATAGTCACCCATGCAGAGCATCCTTTCTTTGCAGGCTCGCTGGCAATGGAAAGCTTGTTGGCGTGCCCTGAAATGGCACCTAAGCATCCCAAAAATGGCAAAGAGAGGAGCCAGGCAGGTGGCTGCTTTGCCAGCTGCTGGCCTTGGTTGCATGGGTTTTCCTTCTGCAACATGCACATTTTAGGAAAACCTTAAAAGCAGCAGCAATCTCTCTCCCTGAACACAGAAGCCAATGCTTTTGAGGCTCTTCTCTTACTAAATTTAAGTTTTCACAATAATTCAGCTAAGGGAATAACAAAGAAAACCTTGATGGAAGCAAATCGGTATGTGAAACTTTGGCAAAGCCCTTTCAGGCAGCCCACCTGGAGGAGGTGCGGAGGTCTCCAGCTGCAGCCTGAGCTCCCCAGGGAGGTGTGCAGCAGGAAAGCAGGGGAAGCAGCTGACATGCGAGGTGGGGTCAGCAGGATGAGACCAAACATTAGAGGAAGCCTGCCCTGCAAACAGGGAGAAGTCCCCTGGGCAATAGGAAAGTGAGCAAGAATAAGTGAAGAGAGAAACTGTTGATTATTTTTACAAGACGTCGCTTCCCCTGCTTGGGCAATACGAGAGCTGACAGACTGCTCCTGTAGCGGGAACTATGAGCAAACTCCGCTAGGACAATCACTGGCAAAGCCCATGTCTATCCTTAGCTCTGCCCTGAGCTGTCATATAACCTGGAGCAACTCCCTTCCTCCCCATGTAACCCTGCTTAAGCAGAAAGATCCTCAAGGTAGAGACTTTTTTGGTGTGTATACCACCTGGGAGAACAGGGTCAGGGGGATATCATCTCAGATATGGTATTTTCCATAATAATAGTGCCTGGCTGTCACCCACCCTGTGTTCAGACACAAGCTCTGACAGTTTGGCCAGAAATCCAATTTATTTGTTGACATCCTGATAGCTCCTACTTTTATCACAGAGTGCTGCTCCCTTTCATCTACACACAGTGGGAGACTCCAGCAATTTCAGAGGCTCCAAGCAAACTCCTGAGAAGGGCAATCAGCCCAGTGTGGGACTGGAGAAGATTTATAACCTTGTTAACACAAGCAAGGCTTTTCTATGCAGACTATGACTGGGCTGAGATCAGGCCATGCAAGCGCTCTGCTGTAGAAAGCTGGGCACATGGGGCAAGTTGTTTCTTTGCAAGCAAGCAAGGTAAGAGGAAAAAAATCCCAACTAGCACAAACAAGGAATATTGTTGTCCTCATTTATATTCTGCTCACTGCTGGAAGACCAAGTTAGGACTCAGACCAGATGATAAGAGACAGACCCCACATACTGTGGGCAGCAGCTACCAGCTACACCCAGGACCATGCCTGCAAAACCATCACAGGCACAGAGGACCAGCTGGAGAGCAGACCTCCAAATTCCCTAAAGGATAAATGCAACAGGACTCACCAAGCAGCTTTACAACCACACATAGCCAAGCACTCAGACTGCTCCTTCTTGCACTCAGGGCACACCTAAGTGGGGTGCAGGGGGCTTTTAAACCAAAAATACTCCTCCTTAAATGAGCCCCAGACCTCAGGTTGTAGCTGAAGCTAATTGAAAGCTGTTAATGTGACCGCCTTCAGCTGCAGACAAATCCCAAAGCTGCTCCACAGCCAGGCTTTTTATCAGTACCTCAAGAGATTTTATAGTTTTTCAGAGGCAAATTTGTACCTCTCATGGTTACAAGAAAACCCTGATTCAAGCAACACTTACCAGGCTTAAAAACCCAAAAAGAAAACAAAAAACAGATCAATGAAAAATTCTGGTTTGGGGTGCTTTTCTTTAAAACCACTGACAGCTTCTGCATGATTTGGCTCATAATTTTTGCGTACAGGGGAAAAGCCAAATACCGGAATCCAAACAAAGGCAAGATGTTGCTAACACCCCTTGTCCTCAGGTGCTCCCCCAGTCCTGTGTCTCCTCTTGTCCCTCCCCTGAGCTACGGCCGTGCTTGTGGGGCTGCAGTCACCGCTCCCTCCACAGGAGCAAGAATAGCCAAGGGGCTCAGATATGCTCGCTATTCTAGGCCCCATATTTACTAGAGGATTTTCTTTTGTGGGTTTGTGCCTTTTTTGGGGGTCTTACTAATGAGGAGGGAGATATAAATATGTTGGGTGTTCTTGTAATTGCCTGTTTTCTTCTGTCCATGTTTCTGTTCAGTGTGCTAACATTGCTTGTGCTTGTGACTTCAGCCTCAGTCTTGGGACATCGCCTCATTTTCTAGATGTCCCATTGGAGTTAGAATCTCCTTTTTTTTGTGAGTAAAAGCTCATGGTAGTAGGGGACATAGAAGAAAAGGAACTCCGAGCACCCTCAGCTGGGAAAGGTGAGAATGTGAGCCCTAAAATCTAAAACACTGGCAAGAAGAGAGGTGGGGATAATGAGGGACTGTAATGTTTTTTCTGGTTTTTAGTCTCTTGCTGCTTGGTCAGTTATGATTTGGCTTTGTTGTGTTTTGGGGGGTTGGGGTTTTTTTTTTTCATGCCTGGGTTTGACTGTACATACTGGTTTGCTGCTTTTGGTAAGAGATGGGACAAAGCATACTACTTGTTTTCCTGCTGTGCATAGAGTCTGACACTGGCTATAGCCTGAACTGCCCATCAAATAGCAGCCCTATCAACATGATGTTTTATTTGGTACAAGCAGGCAGGACTCCCTGCTTCAGTACCAATTTAGAAGGAACAGCTGTCACTCATCTCTTTCGTCTCCTTGTTTTGATGAGTACCACCAAGTGGCTTGAGATTTTGGAAGCAGCACAGAGGAACTGCAGAGCCTCAGTTCATGGCCTTGCTCTGACAAAGGAAATCCTGAATTAATTCTTAAAGATGGTTGGGTTTTTTTTTGCCTAAGGATGGTAGACTGAAACATGAGTTTTAAGAGTTTCAAACATTATTAACCTTTATTCACAAACGGTATGAGCTGAGGGAGACTTGCTGCAGGCATCAGTTTCCATTCCCACATCCTCAGAGCTTTTCCTGTCCTGCAAGGACAGATGGACTTTTTAAAGGCTTCCAGAATTGTAACTTTGGTTTTCATCATCCCCCAAATCCACACTCAACTGTAATGAGTAAGCTATTAGAAACAGTAAGACACCCCAACAACATGCTCGTAAAATCTGCCATCCACTCACAGGGGAAGCCCATGCAAGGATGCATTTCACACTGACAGGCATCCATGCTGTCCTGGGCATCTTCTTTCAGTCTTGGGAAATAAAAAAAATAACATTCACAAATTGTTCTTTAGAAATGTCACGCTTAGGCTATGGGGAGACAGCAGAGGTTGTATGTTAGCAGTGTCTCTTCACACCACACAGCTGCAGTGGTGGGACCCCCAGGGCACTTCACCATGGACTGGGGTATATGCAAAATAACCCTGGTGATTTTATTTAAATTTCTGTGAAGTACAG
>NW_009258281.1:822020-841755 GCF_000687185.1 Egretta garzetta | reverse complement strand
TCCCGCCCAGTCAAGCCCAGCTCAGTTGCTGAAATGGGTTTTGTTCACTCCTGCCCATGAAAAGGGGGGAGTGGATACCAGCCCATGACAACCCTCTCGTTCATCAAGCACCATCTGACAGCAGCTATGTTCTGGCACATTTCAATTATACTTCACCCATTACAGTATCCAGCAGTTTGATTACTGCCACAGTTATCTTTATTATTTGAAATACCTGATCAAGCTGAAGAGATGCAAACAGGTGTCCCAGTTAACATCAATACAATAGCTTGGCCAAAAAAAATTCCCTCCCTCCTTTCACCCAACCTGTTCCACTTGTCAGGATGCTCTCCCCACTCATCCCATGCCCAACCCACTATTCTTCAATTCACACTTCAAAGGCTGCTCTTTCTGAGCCTACTCCCAACATTATACATGCTTTGAAGTACCTGGGCTTCATCTTCCTCACCAGCGAGGTGGTTACAAATGGAGCCTGAGGAGAGAAAACCACTTCATTGGCAATTCTGCCTCCGAAGCTGCTGCCCCCTCCCCATTTTCCTGCCACACCTTGTTAAATACCTGCAGGAAATTGCCTCCTTCCCTGGGGTCCAGCTCTCCAGCACTTTACACAAATGCAGAACTAGGATTAAAAAAGTTATTGGTCTAACCTGGCCATGTTTTCCACCTGCCTGCTCTGGTGTAAGGGATTGCAGGAGGTGTAGGGCAACAGAACCAAGGTGCAGCTCTCACTGTACATAGTTTCAATGAAAGGCAGAAACCTCTTAAAAAGGTAACCCTGGCTGAGGCCCTGAGCAAAACCCCACTGAAGCAGGCATTAAGACTCATTACTGACCTCTGACATTGCTCCTGTGGCGATGCCGAATGACAGAGCAATGTTTTATACACAGCAATTTTGCAAACATTTCTTCTGCCTACAGAAGTAGCACATCCCTCATCCTCCCGCACAATTCCATGGCTGGTGTAATTAAAACAAAGCCAGACTCAACTAATTTGACACTCAAGCAGTTCAGATTTAAAATATTCTCTTGAAAAAAATGCACTTTGCTGTTAAGCAGCAGCACATATGTTTATGTATGGATAATGAGCCTTGCTGGCAAGGACAATTAAGTCTCCTGTAAGCATCTGTGGCCATTCTCCACCCACATTTCAGAGGGAGGCTGCCTGTGAAATATTTGCCATTCTCTAAGGTAATTTTACCATCCCTAGTACTTGGCTCTCATGGCTGCTGCAGTGATTCTGTAAAAGACTATTCCTTGCCGTTTTCCCGATGCACCTTCCTATCTCAAAGGAGGATGGCACTTGTCACCTAAAATTAAGTTTATTTTATTTTTATTCTCCTTTCACATCATATTTCTGCCTTGGACCTAGTCTTGCATTTAGTTATAAAATAAGCACAACCTAAAAGACTGGATTGCCAAGTACAATGACAACATATCTATAGCAATTCCTTTCACCCAGGTTTTCCCAGCTTCTTGGTTTGGTCCCATCACATGCCCCAGATGCTGGTGAAATAGCTCATGAGGGTTTACAAGTGTAGAAATTCAGTGAGAGGCTGATGGGAGCTTTTTCCATGTCAAGCAGGGCTGGATGGGGCCAGCCTTGCTCAGGGACAAGAGGTCCAAAGCAGATTAGGTGACATCACCCATCTTCTCTGCCAAAAATAACCACATTTCTGGGTATTTATGAGAAACCTAGAAGAGAGTTACATTGTACTCATTTTCAGCATCCAACTTACCAGCAGCCCAAGTATGATGCTTTTTGCTGGCTCCTGGCCAGGTTTTTTTGTAGGCAGCATGCAGGCCACCACCAGCACAACAGGACAGGCAAGGGCAGGGTTTCCTGGGCACCTGCAGCCCTGCATCCACATGCAGCATCTGCAGCGAGGAAATGCAGCTCTGCAGAAGGGGGCCACTGTGTCCAGCTTTCCTGCAGCTCCCAGGGGAATGCAGGAGCTTTGTAGTATTTAAGCCAGTAGGATACATTAGCTGCTTCTGTTTTGGGTTTGGTTTTTTTTTTTTTAAATAAAACTTTTCCCTGCAGCTAGATGGAGCCAGTGCAGTATTAGTGTGCACTGGGGCTTTGCTCAGGCTGCAGCTATTTCTGGCACCTTTCCCCACTCCAGGAGTTTGCTGAGCTCTTTGCCTTCCCAGTAACTCCCACTTGCTCTAACCCTAGGGATGCCATAGGGCTATACTGAAATAGCCAATATTGCAAAGATGATGCACAGGTAGCAAGTTTTACACTGGGTTGTATTATCATGACAAGAGCCAACAATGGAAGGCATTATCTTCGGAGCCAGCCCTACTTTTGCAGGGCTAGTGATCCCCAGTTACCTTACCCCATACTTTAACCAATCATTTAAAGAACAGCTGAACAGGGAGCAGCAAAGGTAGCCCTGTGCATGTCAGCTTACTTGCTTAAACTTATATATATGCACGTGCTTTTGGGGCAAAGAATAATCCAGCATGGTCCTGTGTAGTCTCCTTCTGAGATTGTCTTTTCCCCACTCCCAGCAATTTCAGTAATACGCTTTTGGTGTTAAATACAGGGTGGTTTTTCAAAGCAGCACACTTGGGAATCATTATTTAGCTCTGGACCCATCCATCTACTTACACCCATCTCCACCCCTTTCCCCCTGTTATATTTTTGGCACCTTTAATATGTGTCAAATTCTCAACAGAAGACTAATAGTCCTGAATGGGAGGCTTGGGAACAGCAAGCAGAGCATGTTATTAAAGGACCAGCTCTGCAGCATTGCACAAGGAGGACTGGCTCTCATAGAGCAGTGCTGTTTGAAGCATTAGTACCAAGCAGCACAGTTGTCTTCCTTTTTTCTTAAATTCCTTTTTATAAAAAGGATTCTATTATTTATTCACATTAGGAAAGTTGAGGCTACCCTAAGGTCAGGTAAAAGCAAAAGGCAGCACTAAAATATCATTAAAAATGATAGAAGGTGCCAGGTCAAGTTGGCTATTGCAGATAAAGCTACTATCATCTCCTGTTAGTGACTGGGACTGAGAGCCAAGTGTTTTCATTACACACCAAGTAAGAAGTACTTTATAAATCACAATAACTCCTGACACGCAATAACATCCAGTCTTATTAATATAAACTGCAGGGATTTTTTTTTAAAGTCTGTTGGCAGTAAAACCACCCCTTCCATAAAACATTGGCATTCACACATGCCCTGCAGCTTCTCACAGCACCTTTAAGCACTAAAGATGTTCATTACCTCATACACTGAAAAAAAAGTGGGATTATATCATTGCTTCAAAATACTTTCCCCTACCTCTCCCTAAATGTTAGTAAAGTTAGAAGGTGCTGGTTGTGGGCACCCCCAAAACCCATGGAGATACTGGGCTTAGAGCAGCCAGATCCAGTCCAGCACCACACTGCCTCCGCTCTGCTGACACACCACTGGTTGTAGCACTCTGGCATGCAGTTAGGGCTAAATACTCTGAGTTAGGGCAGAAGAGCATTGCTTTCCACACTTTCTTCCTCTTTCCATTTAGAGACAGCTGCATTTTATTTTATTATTGCATTGGAAAGGACTGCATCTCCCTCAAAGCAGCTTTTCCACACAGGCCCTAGTCTCCCCTAGCCACAGGGTTGCAGGTGGGACCACCTGTGCTGCAGGGAAAGGGCTGGAGGTTCCTGGAAACTATCCAAACCCCTCCTTTGCCCCAGGAGCTGCGGCCAAGATGACAATGTGTCAGCACAGGTCCCTGTTGCTGAGTGCTGGCAGGACAGACTGTGGCCCTCCAGGATCCCACAGACAGCAAGGCCCCCAGCTTGCTGGCTCATGCAGTCCTTCCTCCTCCCTCCCTGCTCCTTACCTGGGAGCTGTTCTGTGCTCCGTTCCCAGAGCTTAAAGTCCTCCATGCCAGTGAGTCTGCAAGTGTTTCCTTAAGACAAATGAGCATCATCACAGGGCACATCGCACCCTTGCACAGCAGGGACACGCAAGCCCCCTGCAAGGAAAAAATCTGAGCTAACCACAAAGGTTAGACAAGAGGGACAGAGGCAGCACCCTGACCTCACTGGTCATCCTGCACCCATCCACCAAGCAAACAGCTCTTTGTAGTACATATGCACAGCAAACACATTGCAGGAGGCAGATGGTGTTACAATATAAATACTAGGATAGATAACAGCTCAGCAAGATATCATTTTTCTGTCTTAGAGAAAGTAGGGGGGTTTTTTGAGGTCCCCCTTTCTGACTGAGGAGAATACATGATTGTTGAAGGAGCGGAAAAAACATTGCTCCTCCAAGTCAGCCAACACAAAAGGAAGGAGATTCAAGGCCAAACTGAGCAACAGAGAGGCTTGGCTCAAGCTCTCTAGTATACCAGAAAACCCCACTACCTACCAACCTGTCCAAGGAGTTTATCTTCTTGATAAAGTCTTTCATCAGACAATTTCTGACCAGCCCAGCTGCTGCCTGCCTCCCAAGAGCCTCACCAAAACCATCACCCCTGCTTAAATACACCTTGTATTATAGTTAAAATGCTCATCAGGTGTTGATCTTACATAGTTTCCTGCCAATGCACCGCAGCTGGGCCTCATGCATACTAGCTCTGAATATTGATAAAGATGTGAGAGGAAAAACAAGCACCACGCTTCTGTTATATTCAAGTGACTTTTGATGAGATACGTCAGAGATGGCAGGATCATTTCAGAAGTCTGTTGTACTTTGCAATACAATAGCTCCACTTTATAAATAAATTAATTGCTTATAATTGGGAATGCTCCAATAAGGGCACTCTTAAAAATGTAATTAGGAATAACTCATCTTACAATAAACTTTTGCAACTCTTTGACGTGCAACTGAAGGCCACTCCGCTTGCTTTGCCCTGTTTGGAAACGGTGGATTCTGGTTATCCTCCCTAATGTATGCACAGCCACACACAATTCCTCTGTTTCTATTAATTGCCAGAGTCTCTCAGCGTTGCATTTGGTTTGCAGCTTCACCGTTTATTCCTCCCCCTGTTGATGGTTCCTATAATGTACACAACAAGGGGCTCCTGAATGTCACTTAAATGTTATTAGAGGCGCAGCATCGAAGCGCCGCGGTGGAGGCACAAACACCGTTATAAGCTTCATTTGTAATCTTTAAGGCTTTTTTTTTTTTTTTGGCAGTTTATTCTTTGTTGCTGCAGGAAATAAAACATGTTTCCTATCTGCTCCATGATGAAAAAAAGGAAGATTTTAGTACTAATTGGATGAAAGGAGCAGTGTAAAACTTAATAGGGAAAATAAATCTGGAAGGAGGAAAGAATTAATGCATAAAAGTCCTGTGGGTCTCCTAAAGAAAGCAAATGTTTACCTGTGCTCAGTACATATATTTTGAAGGTACCTTAGCCCGTAACAAAAACGAGCTCAGCGCCAGGCACCCTTCTACAAATATTTGCGCTTCAGATCGTTCTCTGGGGCTGTAACACCATGGCATTAGCTACATTTCCTTAGCTCATTGGCGTGTGCGTTTGCCCTCAGCGGGGCGCGTTGTTTAAGAAGGCCAGGGCCGGGCCGGGGCGGGCGCGGGGGTTTTTTTAGTATTCATTGGAGGAAAAATTAGTGGAATATCCACAGAGAGAAAACAGTACACTAACGGGCAAGAGCATCTATGCTGGCCATCCTGCACATTTCGATGCTTTTCTAAAATATTCACGTTGGTCTTTCTCCATCAGCGTAATGCTCTGCTGGATACTCCTTTAAGGTTTCTTTTAACGATTTTTCGCATGACGTGACTGTGAGAGAGAGCATATAAGAAATTATTTCTTCATTTGACCACGCAGGGGCTGAGAAGTGCGAGTGGCCCCTCTTCCCCCTTGCTCGCCACCAGCGAGGGCTGCACCTATAGCGCCGTGCATCCGCTTTACCAGCCTGGGATGGCTTTCTGATAAACTCCCGTGCCTTGCAGGAGGCTGATCGTGCCTATTCTTGAATCTCTGAAAATCAGCAGATAAAGCATCCCCCAGCTCCATGCCCCAGCTTGGTTCCCTGATGGGCTCTGCACGTCCACCGCGGGGCTGCGCAGCGGGGTGCAGGGACGGGGACGGAGGCTCTCTGCCTGCCGCAGAGATGTTCTTTGCTTTGCATTAGGGTGGCAGCATTGGCCGTGCAATGGGGAATTGCAGCAGCCCCGGCTGTGCTTGCAAGGAGCTGTGCATCCTACATGAGCTGTAAGGTGCTGTGCAAGCAGCGGAGGCAGGGCTGGCTGTGCATGGGGACACAAAGCAGTCCAGTAGCACATGCACTGCCAGGCCCTGCAAAGCTCCTCCAGAGCTGATCTTTCACCACACTGAAATTAGAAGTGTTACCCTCCAACAGCTCTGGGATATTTTATGGCATGAAGTGGCCCCAGGCAGCCCACGTGTGGCCAGCTGGTGTTCACCGAGCTGAATCTGAGTGTGGTATTTGCCATAGTGAAGACACATGTGAGCAACCAGCCTTCTTGTCCCCACTGTCCCCTCCTGCTTTCAGTGTTCTGGAAAGAGGGTGGATGGAGTTTGGGGACTGAAAGTTCCCGTGGGGGTAGAGGGCAGTCATGCTAATGAAAGGGCCTTCATCTGGAGGCCACTTGAGCGAGAGCAAGAGAGACCAGTCCTCTGCTAATGCTGCCTCCCTCCCAACCCTGTGCTTCCCCAGGCAGAGGAGAAAGGGGATGTCTGGCAGGAGGAGAGGAGCCGGGGAAATGGAGAGAAGTGGAGACAGGATATAGTGGCACATTTATTTACATTGGAGGTTTTAAAATGGTGATGGAGTGCAATCACTGGTAAAGATGAGGGAGGATCATTCATCTTGGAAGATTTCTCCCCTCCCAGCTGCTATCACAGCCCCTCTCAAAGCAAACGTGTTTTCAGGAAGGCATCCCTCTGCACATGGGGTTTCAGGCTTTTGGATATCTAAAACTGATGCTTTACTGGAGAGACTGACACATCCAGTCTCGCAGCCTTGTTCCACCAGCGCTCTTGGAATCCTACGGTGGCATTGCAGTATTCTGCCAGAGCCACACAGTGCCATAACATACTTAAAATTTCATTGTAATTTGTGCAGGGGTTTGAAAGTCTGGAGCGGCACCGTTTATGAGCAGTGTAGTCTCCTTTCTCTTGCCCTACAGTGGTTTGCTGGTGGGAAACATCATTTGAAGAGCATCACCATCACCTTAAAAATGTCCTTGCCAGCTACCGTTTTTGGAGCAGCTGACACTTTTTTTTTTTTTTGGACTCCAGACTCACAGAAACAGCAGCCCTTTGAACGACGTGAGTCTTCAGATGGTGCATGCGGGATGAAACCCACAGAAGATCAGAATTTGCCATTATAATTATCCACGATTGTTTGGACTGATCACAGCATCCTTCATTTCTGCAGTAATTACACCGGCCTTGAATGCCATGTACTGACATCCCGATGTCTTCCTGATGCTCAGTAACTGCTTCTGATCAATGCTGATGTGAATGAATTAAAGTTAATAATATTGCCTCCTATTAGGGCAATGGTTGCTGGGCTCTAATTCAATCCTGCCAGCTGAGAGCCAGCCTGAGCAGGTGCTCTCACTTTGAACACGAAAAGAGACATGATTTAAGGCCCTGGTGAGCAGGTTGAAATGTTTTTTTTCTCCTGGAAAGGTGAGAGAAGAGGTGGGTAGTGACTGTATGTTGGTGAAATGCTTTACTAAACATGTTTTTTAATGGATGTTTTTGGCCTTTTTGTTAGCATGATGAATATTGAAGAATGAACTTTAAGATTTAAGGCTTTACTTGGTTTTGCCTTTCTACAACAGAAGGAAGACAAATGCTTTTTTAAATTTCTTTTGATATTGTAAGTGGGTTATGTTAGGATAGGTAGCTTTATAATGAAAAATGTATTTGTATAGTGCATGAAACTGGCACCAAAATGCTTTAAAGCCCCTGTACATGTGTTTATATTACTCTTGAAGCTTGTGCCTTGGTTTCACTGTTGTCTTGAACTTTGTTCCTCTCAGTGTAAAGCAGATGCAAAACCTAATTTGTCTTTGCTCTACATGGGAGAAGCTTAAAACCCAAGGTACTAGTGAAAATGACAGTACAAGACAGCTGGCAATGGCTCCTGTTCCTTGCTAGTACTTTCCTTCTGGTTAGGTCCCCTCGCAAACTGACAAAAAATATATCTTTGCAAATCATTTTCTAGCTTGCACATGTGTTTAATTAGTCTCCAGTCTGCATAAGGAACTGCAAGGAGAAAGATAATTATCCAGGCTTCATGCTGTTTTGAGCTTTTGCGCTTTGCAATTTCTTTTCCAGCATTCAATTAAAAGTTAAGCACTTTTTGAGGCTACCCAAGTAGACAGCTATTGATTCTTCATTCTGTAGCAGAAGCCCTTCTTATAGTTTGTCAATTTGTAAAGTTGCTGGTTGGGAGAGAAAGTGGGTAGCTCAACATCCTTGGGGAAATGCCACAATGAATTCAAGGCGTGAGCTACAAAATGGCCTTGCACTTAAGGCCAGAATACCTGAAAATTTAAAAGTGCCTTGCCTTTTTTAAACATTAAAAAAAAATTTTCTTGTTAAAAGGAAGGAAAAAAATCTGTGATGCATGGAGAAGTTTTGAAAATATCTTGCTATACGAACCACTGCACTGAAAGCTGAGATAAGGAAAAGGGAATTTTGGGTCTGTCTATGCTTGGAGAAGGTAACCAGAGTCTGAGGATCTGTGGGCTGTTCAGGAAAATTTCCAGACCCTTTACGTATATTGACAGGGCACTAGTGAAATGGCACTTTGTATAGCTGCACAGTAATCCCCCGATGGCTCCCTGGGACAGACGAGAAACCCAAGTAAAAGCACTGGTGCTTGGACTGTGCGGTTCTGCCAAGCAGGGGTCCCAGCTCCACCAGTGGTGTTTTGTCACATAGTGGATAAAGCTGCAGGGAAGAGTGGGTACCATGTGCCTTAACACACAATTTAACTGCCTTGTATGTCTACTATGTGCACTGCTTATCTGCTTTGGAGGAAAGAAGTGTTTTGTTGGAGACTCACTGTCTCTCTTTTGGTTGTAGACAACATACATGTGTCCTCAGTGGCTGTGGTTTCTCACTCTCACAGGAGACAAGTTGATGTGACAACACCTGAGAAGATGAGAAGGGAAGCAAACTGCAAATATTTGATTTTTTTGCTATTAATGGGTTGCCTCAATAATGCTTGGTCTGTGGAAATTTACTCTGTGTTGTCAGGAGGAAAAAAAGCTTCTGCAGGGACCTAACCCGAAGACCATTCATCCCCACAGGAACTTTTCCTCTATTTTAACATATCTTGAATTTTTCCCTCTAATAAAGGAACAGCCAATACACTATTAGAGGAACTGACACAGTTAGAATATAAATTCCCTGTGCAGAAGTAAAGATCTTTATGCAGTAATGGCTAAGGAGTGAAGAGGATGGTTCAGACAAAGATTATAAATATCCCCATTAAGGGCCCTCATTTCCACTGATATAATTACAGAAAAAGCAGGGAACTCTTATGGGTAAAGCCAACATGCAGGCTTTCAGCATCGATAATGGCACATAGCTTAATGGTGACCAAGTCAAATGGTCCCTTCTGTAAGCATCCTGATGTGGAGACCCTCTGCTCTGCTGTCTTTCATATCTGATTCACTGGAAACGGGCTGTGCTTCACAGCAGCTGGGTACAAGCTCTGGCCTTGAAACCAGCTGAGGTTTTTCTCACCCTTCCATGTTGAAGATGGATAGGCAGGAGATGGGTATGAGCTGCTTATAACATCAACCTTTTAGATCTACAATAGCATAGCTCAGTCCTAATTAGCTGTGACCAGTGGAAACATAAAGCTGATAAAGTACAGTGAAAGAAACATAACTGAATATGTGCCCAGGAGAAAGGCTGTTATAAAAATACTACAGTAGAAGATGAGTCTCTCCTTAATTAACAGATTTATGGTACAGTGGGTGCATGATGAATTGAGATAGTATGGTTAACTGTGGTGAACAAAGCTGTATACTAACAACCAGTGGCTCTATAAAACTACATTTGCGATGGAACGCTCAATAACTCCAAGGTGGACTAAGCTGCAAAGCTGAGATCTAGATTTACACACATGTGCAAGAATAAACGTTCAGGCACGGAGACTTTGGCTGAATTTACAAAGTCCGTCTGTGGAACCTGGCCCCAGAGCTAGTTTCTAGAGTTCAGTGCCAGTTCAGACTGGATTTTCAGAATGAAGCTTTTGGTCTGTGTGCATTGGTACTGTTGTCATCCCCAGACACAGCAACTGATTTCATCAATGTTTTCTCAATGTTGAGAATCATTACTACTTGTTAATATTACTGTACACTAATGGTAGTATTAATCAAATGCTAATTAAGACATTGTGCTCTGTGTGATGATGAAAGAGGCAAAGCATGTTAACGGTCACAATACTTCGCTCTTCGCTTGAGGTTACTGGGGAATGGCTGAAGTTGGCAAGAGGGCATTCACCTCAGTTTTACAGACGAGAGCACTGGCAAGGTTGTAGCTTGAGGTGCCTGCAGCTTTTGTTCAGTTCAGGTGCCATCGTGCTGTGAAGCCCAATTCATACGGGGAGCCTCATGGTGGATTCTGGAAACCGAGGCAAGTGAGATGTCAAGCCTGAAAATGTCCAATTAAACAGCTCAGGGTTGTACAGAAAACCAGCCCTCTGTTATGCCACTTGCCACAAAGCCGAAATCTACAGGGCTATTCTGACTCTTACATAATTTAGTGTACGAAGTTTAGAGATTATTCCTGCATTCCTCCTGTGTTTAAAACTCCTGTTCTTTAGGCACTGTTTGGGAGGAATGGTAATAATTTTGAGTTAGACTAGCTGATGGGGTGAGGAAAAAAACCAACTTGCTTTCAGTCCTACCTGTCTTCCTTCAGATGTAAGAGGATTTGGGCTAGACATCACAATTACACTGATCTTGCTAGCCATTCTCAGTACGAAAAAAGACTGGGGCAAAAAGGTTATGCTTTTCCACTTTTTTAATCAGAGTTGCTGTTTAACACAAATTATATTTTTCCTCTGTTATCTAATTGCTAAAATTTCAGCTGCTTCCTTTGCACAAAGTAAGGTAACCCATGGGATATTATACAGATATATTAAGACAGTGCCGAGAACCTCTTTCTTATATCTATATAATAGAGATTCATGCACAAATTAGGAGAAAACAGATTTAGCCACGTTTTTATGAAGTATAGCAAATCTCATTTAAAAAATGGGGGTATGAAGAAAACATTGCTGACATCAAGTTTACCTTCCTTAGCCTTAGATTTGCTGGGCAATATCATATAGTAGCTACTGCTGTTTTTATAAGCTTTGTGCAAATCAGTGTGCCCCGTGGCTGTTGGAAAGAAAATAACAAGTAGCTTCCAAAAAGCCAGTAGTTTAACTTGTGGTGAGAGCCTGTGAGTGATGGACCTTATGGGTTCAGTTTATTACATCCAGTCCAGCTCCAACTTAAGCTGATAGGAAAACCTCATCTGATTTGACTGAGGGTTGGGCCAACAGGTTGCTTTTTGCCTTTAGCAGTATGTAAAATCACTGGGTGATGTCTGCCTGCATGCATGCTATGCACGATGATTTTAAAATTGTTAATTCTGTAGCCAACAAGTCTCACTAGGTTCAGTGGGTGCTTGTTAGAGACAGAGCCTTGGGCTGAAAAAAATAGACCATGATTATTTCTTTCTGAATTATTCATTGGGGAATCTCCTGCTTGTAAATGAGATAAATGTCTTTGACATGCGACCTGACCACGCGCCGGTCTGAGTAATTGCCGGCTCACTGCGAAATCACTGGGCATGGGGCTAAGGGGTGTGAAGACTTGGCAAGATGCTCTGCCTTGCCAAGTGGAGTGCAAAAGAAAGGCTGTCCAGGTTTAGAAGTGTCCCAGCCGATGGGATACCAGGGGTCTGACATCATGTGAAGTCTACCAGGACAGCTGAAGACAGATAAATACTGTGCATTGTGCCATACATGCATGCCTTCTCCTGAACAGAGAGAGAGGAGGAATTCAAGTCTGGACAGATATGTACTCCTGCGACAACTACAGCTCACTCAGAACCCAACTTCATGTGTAAAGGTGTTTTTGTCCACAGAGCTGCTCTTTTTTTTTTTTTTAAAGCAAGTGATCTTACCTTCTGCAAGAGTGGGAGTTACAACTGTAGTCACTTGTCATAAGTTCAAAAATACTGATTTGTAGGCCCTAGCCTGTGAAACGGTAATGTTTCCTTCTGCTTTAAAAAACTTCATAAAAAGCACAGAAAGTGAAAATCACTCATCTGTGACAGAAATGTGACAGGGATAAGTATGGGCTACTCAGCCTACTTCCCTTCTCTTTCCATATGTTGTTTCAGGTTTCCCACCATCATATGGAATGGACTATAAGGAGCTACACTATGGTTCTGGTCCTGGGAAAGGGCAGTAGATACAGAATTGCACATTGCCCAGCTGGTACTGAGTGGTTATTCCTGAAAAGAACCATTTCCTTTCAAGACCAACTCCACAAAGTGAAGCAAGATCAGTTGTGGACCTTCTGTAAGGGAGAAGATGGTCAGATGTGGTCACGCTGGTGTATGAAGATACCTCTAGTATATCCCAGTAAAATACAGATGCTGTTCAAAAGTTATTAGTGAGGGTTTTCTGATTCTTCTGAGCCAGCTGTGTATTTTGAAGGGTCAGAAATATCTTTACAGGGAGGTGTTTTTTCAAGAATCCGCTTCAAGAGAGAAAACTTGTCAGACCTTCAACAGCTATACCAACTTAACTTCCACTGGAATAAACTACTATTAAAAGTAAGGCTACATTTGTGTCTCTTCCTGACCAGAGGAGAGGAATTGGCAGCCTTCAAACTGCCTTGCAAATGCATGTTTTGGACAGCTAGCTGCCTCAGGATGGTGGTATAGTAGTAGAGTAATCAGCACACAGAGCAAGGAACTGTCTCATCTGGTCAAAACACAGCACTGGCAGGAGCTGTATCTGAAATGACGTCCTCCTTGAGGGCTTGGGTACCTCATCCCTGACTTCAGTGACTGGACTGGAGAAAGGCAGGGGCCCAAATACAGTGAGTCTCTTTCTGACACTGGCACTGCAATTGCTCTCCTCAGAGAGGGGACAAAGCTGACAGAGCCCATGTTATGGATTCATGGTCAGTGGAAACCTAGGGGATTTCCCTCTTGGTTTCAGGTGCCTGGATCCCTTTAGGCCTCTCCAGATTCTCAACTTGTCTTAGGGATTTGGCTCTAAATTACTGGGAACGTATCTGAAGTATAAAGTGGTGTGAATTATACCAAGAGTTTTATGTTAAGTTAAGCTTCTAGTGTGTGAGCTAGCACATTTTAAACCAGCTCGAGCATATTCAAATGCAACACAGGGTGCCCAAGATTTAGCTTTCTTTAAGAGAAGCTGAATTACCAATATTTGCTCATTCTATTCTATACCAAAACTAGCAAATGGCTTGATAGCAAAAGTTATGGCTGTGCTATAAGCAATATGAAGGTAAAAGCAAAGAACTTAAACATAGCATTTTCAGACTTCAATTTTGTGGCACTTCAATATTTAAACAAAATATTACAAAAACCACAAAGCAAAGCTTTGACATTTAAGCATAGGGTATCAATATTTTACTATGGCTTTCATCAGACACATGAAAATGAAAACCACAAAATGCTTCCTCCATACCACAGATTGCAAACACTGTTGGATATAAGACTTCTTTAAAAAAAATCATCTTTTATACAAAACATTGGGTTTTAACAGAATTGTTGCTCGAAGTCCTATCTCTCTGTTATAAAAACAAAGCAAAAAGATGGACATAAATACTGTGCAGTCTCCATTATATATATATTAATACACAGAAACTAGTATACACTGCCACTCTCAGCTGAATTAAGACAAATTAGAGGTGGATGATTTGACTTCTAATTATTTATATCTTCACATCCTGTATGTGAGAAAATGATGCTGCCCTAAGAGCAACCAAATTAATAGAGGGGAAATTCCATGCTCAGTCTTGATCAATGCCACTGGCTTTAAGTAGTTAGCAAAGGCTTGGCTAAATATTCTGGTAGCAAATGTTGCTTTTTGCTACAAATCATCTGATAGTCCTTGCTCATCTTGCATCAAATTCTGTGACCTCTTAGACCATTTCTTTTTAAATATAATTTCTTGGTTGTTCTCCTGGAACAGGAATACACAATACCTTCTAGGTGTATGTCTGAAAAGATGCATATTGAAGAAATACCCAAGGATTGTAAAACTCTTTAAAAACACAAATGGAAATGGTCAGATTTCAAAGGAGGTTGGTCAGAAATCCAAGCAAAAAGGAAGCAATGAGTCCAAGTAAGGAAAGCGGCAAAGAGCAGGCAAAGGTCTTTTGGGGCAACAAGGGTGAAAAGAAGCGAAGTCCTCTGCGCTGAGCTGATGAAGATACAGGTAACAGAGGGAGGATTGGGTGCAGGGAGAGAACTTAGATAATTTTGTTGAAGCACCCAGCAGTTTCAAATAATTTATGTTTTTGCTAGATATATTCCTTGATATTTTTAATCTCATTTTGACAGAAAATTTGGTCATGTCAGGTCTTAATGTGTGCACATACATACCTTCTCATCAAAAAACTAAAAAAATTGAGCTGGAAGCCAGCTAAAATGATTCTGGCATGTGCTAATTAGTATGAGACTCAGGCTTCCAATGGGAAGATGCAATACCTGAGTAACAAGCGGTTGATTACCTGGCAGCATGGTAAAATAAACAAAAAATAATAATTTCTGCTAGTTTTTCTGTTGCTTATCCTTTAGTTTGTGTGTTTTCTGACATGAAAGCATCTCAATTCTTGCCTCTATGACTAAGCACAGATTAGGAAAATACAGCACTTGGTTTTCTCTTGTCTTTTGTGTTAAGGATGGTGGCTTCCCTTTTTACAACTGTCACATATAGTTATAAAAGTTTTTTTTTTTTTTTAGCCTGTACTAGGAGTGTATTGGCTGCTTTGTGGTCAAAGTTACCTAAATTTGAAAAGCGTATTAACTAAATTTAATTTCAAAGAGGAGAACATATGAAATGAAAAGCCTCTAATTATCAGGAACAGATGATCATTAGTTCCTACAAGCTGCAAAAATAACTTTGTGTTCATGAAGCTGGAGTTTAGAGAGAACACGGGTCACTTACACTTCTAAAATAAAAAATGACTACATGCCACCTCTCCTCTCTCTTAGCACAATTTATTCTCTTCTGTGATGCAGAAATACTCTCAAATTTAGTACACGGAGAGCCAAAATGTACCATCTGTCCAATGCTCCTGAGAATTTTCAAAGGCAACAACAGCAGACGATGTGGAGGCTGCAGTTCTTGGAAACAGCAGCATCAGTGTGGATAGAATAACTCTTTTATACTTTACAGCGTACAGACTAGGCTATATACAATACAGTTCCGGTGTCTGTGGTGGGAAACTTGCACCTCACAGTACCGTGCCCTGTAAAACCTGTGCCTTGTGATCACACTGCACCTCTGTCACTCTGTTATTGACAAAACGCTTGACTCTTCACTCCCAAATTTTTCTGTAAGTGGAGTCAAACCTCTTCATACTTCTGTTTGCACTCAGACTGTTGGTTTTTGAGCAGTGTTGTCTTACACTTTCTTTCCTGTGAAAAAGCTGTGTGAAACTGAAGGCAGGCTAAATTTTAGAAATTTGTGAAAGAAAACCAGCTTTTGGATTAGGTGATTAAACAGTATAACTAGCATTCCAGCCAATGGTAGTTAGGCTTTTAATAAAATGCTTAGGAGAACGAACAGCAGCAGAAGTGCCGAGGCATTGGGAAACTGACATTCTTGTTTCCATACAGTCTCAACTCAAACCCTTCCTTTCAGAGACTTAGTATATCCTAGATCTAATCTACAGAAATAGCCAGAAACGTAGTTGAAGCTTTTATATTGAATGTTCTTCTGCAGAGTAGAGACAAAATAGTACTACATTTAATAACTTTAACTCTGAATGCCAAACCTCTAGCACTTTAGTATTGCTTTTCCTAGCATTCAAAAAACCCCCTTTTTTTTCTTCTGGATTTGCTTTTTTTTCAATTTAAAATTATTTGAGAATCATATGAGCACCAGCTCAGGAGCACAGGAGGGGGTAGAGTAGAAGATTTATTGATTTTTAAACTGTCATGGGATCTTATTTATTGAAAATCTTACTCCATTTTTAAAGCACCCCATTCTGTTACATTTAAAGCCCAGCAAGGTTACTATGGACCCTAAGCTTTGCAAATGTGACCTTTACAAATATGAAGACCTGGCATTACAGCTATTACACTGCAATTCATACTACAGTTACACTGTATTTGGCAATAGTTACATTTTTAGATGAAATTTTTGTTAAAGAAACATATTTTTCAGACTTTGTTCTTTGTACTCCTCAATTTCTTTAATTTGTCATCTTTATCAAAACTTTGGCATACATCACTACAGCAAAAACTTTCCTTGTAAGCCTTTTTTTATTTCAGAATCTCAGTGTTGCAAGTATCCTTGATACGGTTCTAAGGATAACCGTTAGCCAAATTCTGTGTGTTACTCTGTTGTTGTACAAGCAGCAGCCAGATGGTAATATGGAGAAAATGCACTTAACGTCAGCCACCTAACTGGAAGCCAGATGGCATAGCAGAAGCTGGAACAAGATGTTTGCCAACTCATTCTGGCTTCCAGATGTGGTCCCCTGCTCCACCATGACAATGGCCTCTGGACTGGCACCATCATACTGTCTGTATAGTGCTCCTGGCCACACTATGTGCTCATTCAAAAAGCTGAATTGATTGACATTCCCTTGTCCCTTCTCCCCAAAAGCTGCACTGAAGAACAACCAGAAATGGGTGTGTAAAAGCCAGTGGGGCAGGTAATTCTTTGCTGGCTGCTTGCCTGTTGCGATGAAGGGCATAAACTGGAACTTTTGGATGCCTTCCTGTAGGGGAGGGAAAGTCACTGGAAGTAGTTTGGATGGATGTTCTGTTTTTTTTAACTCAGCTTGTCAGAATTGTAGTCAGTTCGCTTGTTGAATTCAGTTTTCATTCATTTTGCTCTGAACAAGAGGATAGTCTCGCAATCCTTCAGTTGGTGGTAACAAGCTGGAAGAGCCCCTTTAGGGCTTGGGAGCACAAGCTACGCTTCTGGAGCATCCCAGCTTACTCAGTTTTCATGAATGATCTTTTCAAATACTGGAACTTGTCTGGTTGATATATCTGGCTAAGGTGCATGGCTTAGTCTTTGCTGTGTGAGAAAAGTAAACAATCTGTCTAATGAAATGCTCAAGCTACAGCAGATGCTGCTTCTGTGTCTTTCTCATGAGAAGTTATGGGGTACAGTAACAACATTGGTTCTCGCCATTTGGGAGATGATAATCATTTATAACTCAGACTGTTATGAGGCTATAAAGCAGGGTGAATCGGGCGTTTGGAATTCAGCTTAGCAATAACCAAATATAATGTATTTATGGTAGACCTCAACGAGGTAGAGAGAAACAAGGTTGGCTTGTTATGCCTTTTGAAGGAAAATTATGGTACTGTCAGGTCATTTATATAGTCATGATGGGATGACATAAACAGTTTAGAACTTGCCAGCCAAACACTGTTTCCAAGCAAAGGTTTAAACCTTTGGGAAATAACAATCAGTGACCAAGTGATTCTTTTTTAAAAGCAAACAAATAGACTCTATGAGTCCTTTAGGATACTGGCAAATCTCCACATGTGGAAGAACTGGTTATCTTCTCGTTTAAACTTTTTTTTTCATACCATTGCAATGACTGTATCTGATTTTTTTTTGAAAATGCAAGCCATAGGACATCCTGGACTAGCTGGCATCTGAATGTAGAATGTAACTGTTATGAAGAACTCTGTTGTTCTGTCGCTGAAATCCTCCAGGAACAGTTTCCATTATACTTAGAAATCAGTCAAATAGTTATGTGTTAAAAATTTGCTCTTTGGTTTTAGTTGTAATTTATTTATATTTAATTCTTGATGTGGTTGGATATGTTTGTATCTTTGCATAGCCTTTTTTATCGAATCTATTACCCATGCACTACATTCCCGTATTTTAGTGAGACAGAGAAGTCTTGTGGAAAATTCATAGGGAGAAGTTAGGCCTGTAGAGGCAGAGAAAACTCTCAGAAGTGGAGAAGGGAGAGAAGGGTTCTGCCTAGCATTTTGTTTGTTCAACTCTTTGTGTAAAGGCTACCAGCAAACCTGTTTCTGAGAGAAGTGCACGGTATTCACTTACGATACTAATCAGCTGTGCTTGCCTGTATGACGTTAAGTCCAACCACACTTACTCTGTGATTTGTGGTGGAATTGGGAACTTCCCTAAGAGAATGAGGCCTTCATTTGAAGCTGTCCCAACTGCATTATGACTTTTTTTAATACCACAGTTTTGGAAGTACTGACTCATGGGTGCTGTGCTTTATGATGCCACTTCTGCTTATTCTTTTGCCCTGCTGGAGTACAGGACTGCTCTTTTGGGTTGGATATGGATGAAAGAACGTTGTTCTGGTCACATTGCTTTCCTCTGAAGGGAAAAAAACCAACCCTGCAAGGCAAAAATAAAGGTATGCCAGCATTGCCCTCCATCTTTTGAACCCAGATGAGTTCAAGCCCTGCCACATATGAAACCCAGTGGTGAAGCTGACAATAAAGAATTTATGAAGAAATACAACAGTTCTTGTCACCTTAGTGGTGTTGTGACAATCTTGTGCCAAAACACTGTTCTTTTATTACAGACTGGAGACTTTGACAGTGCCAAAGTACTCATCGTTTCTCAAGAACGTGTCTACAATGGGAGAGGAATGGCAATCCTGTGTGATATCTGGAAAGAAAATGCTAAAATAATAGTTTCACAGGTACCAGGCCCTCTTGTAGGATTACATCTTCGTTTTTTTTTCAGGCTGAAGACTGAATTATATAATTCAATTTTGCCCACTTCCATCTTCTCTGATCTTCAGACTGCATTTTTTGTTTTAAAGCTCGCAAGCAAAACTGGTGCCTCTCCTTTCAGACCACGTATCAGCACTACTTTAATTTTTTTTTTTCCCCAGAGACTTTGGGCATTTATTTTCAGTTATTTTACATGAATTCAAGCACTGATTCTGAATTCCTACTGCATGCAATGCCCATTAACTCAATGGAAATTTAGGACTATGACCTCGTAAGCTTACTTTAAAATTAAAAAAAGGAACATAAAATTTTCTGTTGACTCCTGCAACCTTATCTCAAACTCCCAAGAGCCATAACATGTATTCTCCACAAACATATAGGATATGGTATCCTTCTTTCCTGTACTGCAGGAACTTAATTTAATCAATCAGTCCCACAGGACTCAGCCCAGGTGCTCCAGCAAACACCCGTTTCATCTACAAAAATGTTCCCTCTAAAGAAGAAATTAGCCCCTTCTTAGGAGATTGCAGCAGTTTTTCTCCTCCCTTCTCTTGTTGCTTCCCTTTCATTTAAGAAAGTGCAGCATTTCCTAGTCAGGAAGGTCGCAGAAGCCCAGGGGGCGCACCCTGAGGGGGCACGGAGGGCTCCACCAGCGACCACCCTGGAAACCTCCAGGAATCTCCTCAGCCTCGGCCAAATCTCCTCACGCTCCCCGCCGGGCCCCCTCCCTCGCTAGCAAAATGCGCGAGGCGATTCGCCTCGACTCAGAGACAGCACCCGCCGGGGCCTCCGGGGACAAGGCAGCGCAGCGTGTGTAACGCCGG
>NW_009258281.1:731849-821729 GCF_000687185.1 Egretta garzetta | reverse complement strand
CGAGTTACTCCACAGAGTAAGGGGGGTGGGGGGGAAGCCCAGCCCCCCCCTCCCCACCCCGCCTTGTTGCTGCTTTTTGTGAGTTACTGCACCTGGAAGGCTAATGTGTGGGGTTTTGGGTTTGTTTTTGGTCCCCCACCCGCAGAGACGGTAGGATCTTTCTCACTTTAACGTGATGTTTGTTTTAGGAAAAGCAGGGTGATTCTATTCGCCCTTGCCGAGGGTGCAGTCTAAGCAAGAGTTAAAATCCTCAGCTGAAAGTCTCGTGTTGCCTCCTCTTTTAGCTGTTTATCAGTCAATGCAAATTATCTACGGAGGAGTGACCAGGCTTGTCGTCAAGACTCTCAGTCCCCACGTGCTGTTGTAAAAGGTGCTCCTTTAATTAACTGATGCCTGCCACACACGGTAGCTTGCTAGGTAGTTGTGTTTTTCTGCAGTACTGTGTATGACCAATGTGTTAAGTAACTGAGGTAAATTTGCTGAATCAGAATGAGGGAGCAGAGGAACGGGGCTGCATATGCTAGGAATGTATATACTAGAAAAAGGAAGATACAAAGATTATCGTGGAATAGCTTAGACATAATTTTATTTGCTGTGGCTTTTGGAGGAAAATTCTTCTCACAATTGAGTTGTGGGGAATTTTGTTAGGCGTTTGTGGCTTTTAAATGTGTAATTTTTGGTCAGATGACCCAAACTCTAGTTTTGTCACTAGATCAGACTAGCTCTAGCTGTTCCGTAGCTGTGAGCTGCCAAATCAAGATGATCTTGCAAGCTTCGAGGCTAAATAATCAGAGCTTAAGTCTTAGGCCCTAGCAGTAGCTTAGTTTTTCCTGCCTTGCTAGGATTAAGATATAAGCCAATATTAAAGTGATTAAAAAAAAAAAAAGTGGAAGATTAGCCTTGGTGAGCTTCTGCCTCAGTTTCTACTTCCTTGAAACTATACAGCCACTTTCACACTGTGTGGCAGGCTTGAAGCACTGCATCCATACACATGTTAAAATAATTGACACAATGTTTGTTGCAAAAATACAGTAGTTTTAAAATCAAATTCCTCTCTTTTATTGTGCACCTGGCTTTTTTTTAGAAAAAAAGAGGGGAAAAAAGTCAGGATTTTTAAGTAATGTTTTAGTCTGTGCACAGCATTTGCAATAATGCGTTAGTTTAGACCATGGTGGATCTGACCAAGGATGGTCAGGCCAGTAGAAAATTCAGGAAAAAAAGCAGCGTTTGGAAGTGTTTTAGTAATCAAGGGCATACTGCACTGACAATTCTGCATTGAAAGATTTGATAAATGCAGAAACAAATAAGATGGGGGGGAGGAAGGAAAATTTGTGGCCCATAAGAAAGATAGCTTTAGAAAAATAATCTCTGATCGAATCACTAAATATGGTGTGAGAAATCGCTGGGTACAGTATTTTATTTAATTGTACTTCATTTAAATTAATTTTAAGTTGATAAAGACTGTGCTATAAAGTAATTGAGAGGCTTTGGGGTTCCAGAGAAGCATGTGATACTTAGTTCGTACATAGAATTACTACATTTATACAGAAATTGTCCCCTGCTTCATAGAAAACGTACCCAAGTATTCACACTATACAAATACAACGATGCTTTTTATAGTGTCATTCTTTAAAGAGAGAATCGGTAGTTAGCTAGCTAGTGATAGGATATCTTAATCTAATGAAAAAAGGGGCTTTTTATATCGTTACCCTGACTAGTCAGTCAATATTACTGTGTCTTTTATCTTGACTTGCCTGCTGCAAGCTTACTTCTTGCCTTTCCAAACAATAAAGGAAACCTATTCCTCCTGCTTTGCACTCGCGCCTTGCTCTTCCTTTTTCCTATGTGATCAGTTCAGGTGAACTTTTCTCCCTCTGAGTTGAAGGAACAAAGTCCAGGAATTAGGAGTTGTTTCATTAGCACATGGTCAGACACTGATGCAAGGACCAGAATGTTCCTGTTGTACTGGGGAGTAGGCAGACAATTGAAAGGTGGCCTGATGCCCAAGTGTCTGATCGTTATCTCAAGTCTGTTGGGTCAGCTCTTGAAAGTCATGTCTCAACGTGCGCTATTTTCGTCTCTGTTCTCTTTGCTTTGCCATGGTGGACCTGCATATGGTCATGGAGTACCATGGTGAGGAAAGGTGTGTTCATTGAACCACACAATTTCTTTGCCCGCTTGTTAAAGTCAGAAGAGTTAATCCAGATTTCTTCTGATGCGATGGAGAACAGTCATAGGCCTGTTAAATACAGTAGTTTCATTAGTTTGGGGGGTTCCTTCCCCTCTCCCCCTGTATGAAAGAAAGCATAGTAGATGTTTTCTGGAGATGAGTTTCTGCATGGTTCATGTTTTAAAATGAAACATTCCAGAATCAGTCAGGCTAGAAAATGAAGCATTTGCAGAGAGAGAAGTTTGAGATGCAGAGAGGTGGTGACTTGAATTCAAGTCCTGTGTTCCATATCTGCAGTGTGTGATGCAGTAATTCGGGAAGTAAATTTGGGGGTGCATGTATTACAGGCATTTGCTTTCATGTACTAAGCCTGGGTAGGAGATTCTTAAGAAGCATTTGTGCCAGCTTCCTATTTATATGTACATTTTTTTTAGTAAGCATGTGCTGTAATTGGGCAGTTGGAGGTACACAGATATGCTTTGACTTCCCTACTTGGTTTTTTATTTTAGAAGAGAAAATGGCATCTCTCCAATTTTTATCTCAAACCTCACATCTGTCTAAAACAAATGGTGGTTATACTTTTTGGGGACATGATCTTCAGCTGTTAGCCTCCTAGATAGTTACAATTTAAGTGATAGTTTTGTTACGCTGTGATGCTGGGGTCTTGAATACAGATGATTCTTTTACACATATATTGTACTGTGAGAACTGTAGCAAGAAGGCTGGTTTTTAGGAGAATAATTCAGATTTGGGAAACTTGATGCAAAGCTGGAAAATCATGCAAATTTTTTTCTCTTTATGTAGAAGTTACTATTTAAATTTGATGTGTGTGAAGTACTGAATTGCCAGCTTTTCTTCAGAAGTTAATTTCTGGTTTATTTACATGGGTCATTTGTAGGCTAACTGATTTCCTAGGAAAACTGTCAACAGAGCATCTTGCTAAAAACGTTTTCGTTATACTTTCATGGGCTGTGAGGCTAGTGGATGAAGAAATATTTATTTGTGTTTCATTTGACACCATTTGTAGTTATTTTTAATGAAAAGTTTGACTCGAAAGCATTTGAAGGAACTGTAGATAATTTCCAAATTAATTTTTACATTTTGAAAGTTCCTTAGCTTTTTATTGTAGCTGTGTTGTAATTAAGGCACTTGTATCAGCTTCCATGAATGGTCTCTAGCATTCAGTGTTTGATCTCAGGTGTTTGTGTTTGAAAATTGTACATCTACATTTGATAAAAATTGCCATAGTCTGGGAGCATGGAGTTCGTTACGCTTAGGAGCATAAAGTCTGTGGAAGTCTCAGTTCAGTATGATGGTTGTGCAAGTGAAAGCAGAATTTAGCAGTGCTTGACTTCTAACTTCGACAGATCTGATGAGGCAAATTTTAATGCTGTTTAAACCTGCTATAAAAACTTTGAATCAAAGTTCTGTCTCTGCACATAGTTTTCACTGGAGCTGGGCACGTTCACCTAAAGGTTGAAAGAAGCCTCAAAAGTGTAAAGTGTTGCGTCAAAAAGAAAAAGGGCGAAGGTGGTGATAACAGATTTATAGATGGTTGGTTTATGATACTTTCTTTTTAAAGTTGGAACTCATCACATGCATCAGCTGCTTCAGACTTAACAAAATCTGCAGAATTTACCATAACAGACGACTCTAGAGATGATTATCAGTATGAAGAGGTAATTTACTAAATTGATAATCTTCTGATATATGTGGTAGAGTATTCATGTTTCATTCTTTTGTTTTACTTCATCAGTCACAAAAACATCCCAGGAGAAATGACACGAATCTCCTTTTATAAAAGTGTGATGATGCTAGGCATATCTTTATTTTCAAGAGAGGATTTAGTGTCTGTTGACTCGTTATGTTTTACTTTCATTTGAATGTTAAATACTTTTTTAAAGATACAGGTATTTCTATTTAGATGTTTCAGCTTATTTATAATGAATATTTCAGTAATGTATATATTCTATTTAAATATGGCAAAATATTATTTTAACAAGAATGAGTTTATTTTCAGTAGTTGTACTGGGAATGGAAACGGTTGTATTCTGAAAGAAAGATGTAGAAAATATGTTGATACCTAACTTTAAGTAATTTCATTTAGGTTCTGTCCGATGATGAATTTAGTCTTCAGGAAGATGATGAGGATCTCTCAAAGGCTTTGCAGACTATTCAAGAGCAGGCTGAAGATGCTCAAATTTTAGTAAGAACTTCCTAAACATTCTAAGACTCTGTCTGTAATTCAGTTGGCATTAGTGGCTTAAAATTTACATACCATAATTTACTTTAATTATGAAATATTTGTGTGGAAAAGGTTGCTGCTTATTTTTTAGAAGTTTCTAGGTGTAAACATATGCCCCAGTGGAAAAAGCAATTTGTTTCCTGGGTTTCATCTTCCTTAACTTTTGCTCATTTTATGTTCTGTAAACAACCTGATACTGCAAATATGTGTAACAAATGTATAGATAGATAATTTAAAATATATTAATATTATGACAATGTATCAATACTTTAGGGTTTGTTTCTTTACCCAAGTAGATTGAATGAGTGTGATCCCTGACACAGGAAAGAAACTATATGCTTAAGACCCAAAGAAGCTTGTACTCTAATACTTTGCTGAAGATGATTATTCATGTATTGAAAATAAAGAATGGGCTGTAAAACTATGTTAAATCAAAATATTAATGAAATTATCAATCATTTTACACAATTAGTTTTTGGAACTTCTTGCATTTACAGTTTGTTTTCAAAACAATCATGTAGTAATAGTTCAGAGTTACACAATGGGATTGTTGTATTGCATTTTCCAAAATAGGATTTACCTGAATTTACGTACTTACAACAATCTAATGGACAAGTGCTTTTTCATGCTGTTTTTCTAATATCACCGCTATCTTACAGCCTTGTCAGTAAGCTGTTGTCATAGTCATTGTTTTGCAAAAGCAAATGATTAATGATGAAAAGATAATTTTATCTAAATGATTCTTAACATCAAAATGGAGAAGAAATGTGCATTTTCTTCTGCACTAGTGCATATCAACAGATCAGTTTTGTATTTTAGACCATGCTTGGAATGAAAATTGACAATACTGGAGTCTTACGTGTTTTGAAACATTCAAAATTAAGGGAAAGATGGTAGAAGTTTTAAAGGATGAACATGTTTAAAGTTAACCAAGTAGTGGAAATTCATAGTGTTCTTTAGGGTTAACTGAAGTTATGTCTGTTTTACTGTGTGAGTTGACATTCAAATAAAAAGTGAAACAAGGAAGAACATTTTAATATATTGATCTTTTGATAGTGCTCTATTTAAATAATTTTACCTCTGTTGATTTGTTGAGTGATAGGAAACAATATGCTAATATCTCTCTCATTTAATCAAACTGAAGAAAATGTTACCTTTCCTTAAAAAAAAAAAAGAATATGTGTGCTTAAACTCAAATTCTCTTTGATTTTATGCTTACGCTAATAGATGCCTGTCTTCATGCTTCTTGACTCATTATTTGGAGGTTTCACTTTCTTTTTTCCATAATTATGAAACTTGAATGAAATAACATTTCCAGCCTTTGGACAGAAAGGCATGAATAGAAAAATGTTTCAATATACTTTATAGTTCCTTGACAGCCTCCGTAACTATTTACTGTATATTTTGTGAGGCTCAGTGACTACATTGTTTAATGCTAATTCACTGGAAAAAAACAAGTGCTGCAGTGAATGCTTTTGGTGACCCAACTTAGAAGCACGGTTTCCAGTGTATTAATATTAAATCAATATCCAAACTCTGAGCTAAGAAACATAGTAGAAGGCTGCCTTCACATGATAAATAATTGGTTACGCTTTTTCAATTATTAGCTTCTAATCTTGGCTAAAACAGGTTAAATTAGATAGTAACTGTATCCTGGAATAGGTACTCTGTGATATTCAATATTAGATGCAAATCTTTTGGTTAAGAAAAGAAATCCTGTAGAGAAGGTACGGGTCAAATGAGCATCCAGAAATATTTAAGCAATTTGCCAAATGCAGATACTCAATTCAGAAACTATGGATATTTATAGTAACTAGGTTCTTTTATGCTCTGCAAAAAGGTCAAGTATAACCAGGAAAATTAACAAAAATGCTTATTTTCAAACTTACTTGCAAAGTAATTAGCATTAATTACTAAATGAAAAGCAAACATAAGCAAATGAGAGATAGTGCTATTCAACTTTTTTTGTTGTTTGTTTAAATAAAATTGGTGTGTAGGAATTAAAGCTGTGTTTCTACAGGGTATATTGAGACATGTTTTCTTTCCTTCTGGATCGCTGCATAGATGTTGTAAAACTGGTGGTATCTAAGGAGTTTGAGGCTCCCTCACCAGTTACAGTTCACGTTTTTGTTTGGATCCCAACAGGGAAATGAGGGTAATGGAGCTCTAATATCTAAGTATCATTTTCCCCTAGTCTGGAGGTGAAATGGCAGTTGATTCAACATACAGCTGTGCTGGGCAACACATGCTTTGGATAGCAGTGATTCTACCTACTGTTCCTGTTCTAGTCATCATTTGTCCTTTTCAGTTGCAACTCGTGGTTTTTTTTCCTCTTGTCCTTGTTTTGAGACATTGTAGAGTAATATAAATTATTTTTAAACACAAGCAGAAGAGTATTCTGCACGTGACAGAAAATCTTCAGCTGATAGGGACCCTAGGAAAACATACAGAACTTCTGGAAAGCCACACACACAAAAGGAAGCTGGCTGAAATGCTTACTTCAGTAGTTACAGCTATTATACTTCCATTCCAGGATCTTTATTTTCTTAATACCCCAAATGATAATCTGAAGTTACATTGTCCTTCATTAACCTTATATTTTATGTAGGTTTGATTTTTAATTTTTTTGAATGTGTTAAAAAATCCTTGAATTCACTTTTTGTATTCTTTTTTAGTTCAGTAAGTTTTGCAAGAACATCTTATTTTGTTTTCCAGAGAAATTATTAATTTATTTGGTGTTCATCTTTCTTCATTGGACAGAAATTCTTGCAAGTATTGTGGAAATCCTTAAGGTTAAGCTTTTTGCAATTAATTTATTTTTTATTTGCAATCTTTACACTCAAAATGTTTTGAAGATCTTAAAAAAAAAACCAACAACCAAGCAATGTTTAACAAATATTTAACAAAGCAAATATTTAGCTTGTTTATTTTGACTTACTGGTCAGAATCCTTTAATAAGGTGGTTTTGTCTATATATCTACTTTAGGGCGTCTGTTTGCACTGCATTAATTAACATTGTAATTTCCTCATTTCTCAGTAGGTAAATATATACAAAACCTTATTGTTATTGCATTCTATGGGTAGTCATCCAAGGTAAAGATAAAGAAAGTGGTTAGCCTCACTCTCAAAGTCTGCAGAAAAGCTAGGATTTTAGTTCTGCTTTCCTGAGGCCCTGTTCGAACACTGTGCTTGTTAGACTGCATTCATTTCCTCTGTATATTGTTCCCTGCTTGAGCTTCGGTTCCTGACATGATTCTCAGTGCTAGTATCTAGCTAATAAAACCTCTTCTGCACAGATGAAATTAATTCCTATCGTATTTCCATTTATTAAGGGAATCAAGCGGTGTCATTTCTTCCAAAGACTGACTTTATAGATGTGTTTGGGAAACTACAAGCAACAGTAGTAGATGTTTGCCTCACTTGAAGAAAGAAAAGAAGCAAGAAAAGGGATGCAGCTGCATGTCTGCAGATGTACTCTCTTTGGTTCTTGTGTTACCACAATTAGAAAATAGACCTGTCTGATGTACTGTATCTCTAGTCATGAAAATATGCTAAATATTACATTGCACTTCGCATATTCTATTATTCATAATACAGTGTTACGTGGCCTTGATCGTACATGTACAATTCTTTCTGTTTATATTAGATAGGTTGCTTGGATTAAACACAACATTTTCTCTGTGTGTTTTTATTTTATTGAGAGAAATGCCTTTGTTTCTGGGTAATTTATGCAGTCATGTTGATAGAGCTCTCACTAAGGACATGAATAAGCCATAAACGGATGGAGTTATCAAAAATCCCTGGCCTACAGATTCTTTTTTAAATGAATGGAGGAAGTAATTTGCAGTCACAGCCCTTAGCATGTCTTGATGAATATCTCACTGAAATTTTTTTCAGTTTTGCTAGTGTTGAAGTGAAGAAGGTAGGCATGTATGGAAGCTGTTTCCACTTCTCTTCTCTACAGTGGTATTTTTTAAATAATATGTAGCTCATGTTGTCACAGAACCTGAGTTTCTTTCTAGAGCACACTAAGTGATAGTTGTCAAGTCCACGTTTGTTCTGTCATCCTCTCACCAGGAGGACAGGCATGTGCAGTACCTTAGTAGCCTGCGTTGTTGAGCAAGTCCATTGTAGCATTGCGCCCACGTGGAGTTCCCAAATGCCGAGACCCTCATATTTAGGTACATCAAATCACTGCAATGCATTTGAAGTCTTGAATGAATTAATGCCACCTCTTTGGCTGCCAAGTTGTGGCAGACCCTCTCATCTGGTTATCTTTAAGTTCATTTTGCAGGGGGTCATGTATACTTTTTCATACCTCCTTGTATCTTGAAATCTCTCTAGGAGAGCTTAATGGGGTTGGATGAAGGAAAGAAATTTGCATTACAACAGAAAGCTGTGAAAGGGTTGGGTTTGGTTTTTTTTTTTTTCCCCTCCATAGTAGGATTGCTCTGTTTTGTTTTGAATCCGCTTTTGGCAACTGTGCTTGACCCATGAGCTGATCTTATCTGAATACCTGTCTATCTTGATGGCACTGGATGAGCTGCATATGAAGCCTCAGTGCACCATCTGCATTCTGCTAAGGCTTGTAGCAGTGTTGTCTGGCAGCTTCCTTCAGTGTCTGCATACGGATGTTGAGAAGAAAAGGGAGAACTGAGCTTTGTGAGACTTCCTAAGAGACCTGATGATGGAGATGCAGTTTTCTTAGTCTGTCCATTGCATGCATCATTACAAAAGGAACACAAGGCATTTTTCTAACACCTTGGGCTTTTGCATTTTTAGTTAGATGAAGTACTGATTTTTCTCAGGGTGCAGGAGTATGAGAACTAACATTTTCTTTCTGGTCAGTGACAGAAGATTAACCATCAGTTTAAATAGTTTCAAGTCCATATCAGGTTATGTCAGGTTCAGAATACTTGTTTAAATCAGATGATTTTTGAGTTATTTCTCTGTAACATTTCCCAGCCTTTGATATTAGATGGATCAGTAATTACAGATCTGATCAATAAAGACAAGGGAAACATTCAGCTATATTCCAGTAGATCTGTGACTTTAGATGACTTCAGAAATAGAAGGCACAATAATTATATTTCTCTTGTAGGTTTAGTAACTATTATAAAATTTTAATTTCAGGCTTTGCAATCAGTTCTGACTTCCGAGAAATCAGTATCTGAAATACCTGAAGCAATGGATGACTTCTTCTGCAATTTCCTGGTCAGATTGGGAATGTCCAGAACCCTTGACTGCTTCCAAACTGAATGGTAAAATATTTTAAGTGACCGTGTTACTTTGAGAATTAGGGAGAATTGGGATTCAAATATTTACAGTATTTCAGGATATATTTCCAGAAAACTCTTCTGAGTACAAGTCATTATTAAATACGTAGTCTTTTACCAAATAAATATATATATGTTGCGAATGAGGATGCAAACTATTGTTTCAAGGACAGACTTTCAAGAAAGCTGACTCCAGGGATCTCCTAAAGAGGTACCTTTGAAGGACTGTAAACATTTTGCTTAATTCTAGACATTTAAAAGCTTGAAGTGGTCATCCAAGGCATCTTTTGTGACCAGTGAAGACAAATACTCGTTTTCGGGATGCAGCTCATTTGAGTTGTTTAAGCCATCTCCTTTAAGATGAAATGAATTAAATTATATTTTTTTAAAAGTATATTCTGCTCTCCACTGACTACCAACAAAAACTAGAAACCAGCTGAAGTGCAGAAGTCATCATTGGATCAAATGAGTCCAATGCACGATGAGCAGCATTTCATTTCAGCAGTGCTGAGAAATCGTGTGGCTTTGTTATTTTCTTGCTTTCCAGAACCAGGGTGCCTGCTTAAAAACTGAATGTTTTGTAGTATGGTATAGTTATTTTCACCTTACTTGTTGTGGTATTTTTGGACATTCATCATAGGTACATTGTATTTTGAAGTATAATAATAACACATTTTTGATACTTGATAATTTTCGGTATGTCAGTCAAAATAATATGGCTGGTTAGTTTGTTGTTTTTATTTTTTAAATTTAATTCATATAGTAATCAGAAGAGCAAACTCTTGAGCTGTCGCCGTCTTCTTTTCCCCAGCTTTTATAGATTGCAGAGATTTTGTCCATACTTCTCACAGAAGTTTAAAAATGCAGCTTTGTCTAAATACTCCACTTCCTCCACTGCTCTTCACATATAGAATCCCACAGGGTGTATTCTTTTTGAAATACTGATTAAGAATGATGTGCTAGGAGTGCTGCAAAGCTTGAGAGGAAAGCTGGATTATTTTGGAGCAAAATATTGTGCTTATCATAAAGTTCTGTTGAAAAACTTTCAGCTACAAGCTTGCTTTGAATCTGCAAGTTACATTGGAAAGATTCTGAGAAATGGAAACACCTCTGAATTATCTTGTAGTCAGTCTTTAAACATCAGAGCTTCAGAGCTTTGTTAATAACATCTTTTGAAATTGTTTAGTTTGAAAATTAGGAAATTTGACAAGTTAGAAACATTTTTTCCTACAAAAGCCTTGAGGCTTTTACATTTTCTTAGAAATATTCTCTAATGAGGAAATAATTGCTGCTGTTTGCAGGGCTGTGGTCTTATTAGTGTAGAGCTCACCAGTCAGGTGTTGCTTTTGGAAATAATGATGATGTGGCTTTTGATAGCATAACAATGTGACTTAAATGATTCCTTAGAGAAGGAGCACTATAGTTCTGTATTCTTTTTTAACAAAAGAACTGATGTGAATAGCATTAAGGTTAGAAGTTGTTTAACACTTTTTATGGAAAAAGATAATTAATACTAGACAGATATAAATAGTGACCTTTTTATGAAACCACAGCTTTCTCTGAAGCACTTAAGAGTCTGAATTTATATCAGTGGCAAAATTCAAATTGCTTTTTAACAGAGTACGAGTACATCTTAGCAGGCCCTATCTTGTAAATCCTTACTATACATATATTTTTTCTCTATAAGTAATACTTTTAATTTCAGTAGCATTACAAATGAGCTCAGCATGTCAGGATCTAATCTTACTGTATTGAGACTTTTGCTGCATTAATACCTTATTTCAAAATGTTTCATGTTGGTTTGAAATAGATAATTTACAATATTAATGAAAGTGAGAGCAGATTAGTGTACTCAGGTTCCTCATTATGTATTGGGATGACACTCTCGCTCTCATGCTGTGGTGATCAAGTACTAATGGAATTTAAAATGAGAAATTAATTAAGGTAGAGAAAATTTATCAAAAGCCTTGCTTTGAAATAATTGTCTGTCTGAGATCTAAAGGCCACTTAAATTGGACCAAATTGTCTGTGTTTATTTCAGAGTTTGAGAAAACATTCTGTTATTCTGTCCAGCTGTATAAAAAGTCATGATTTGACATGTTTTATTTTAAGCTAAATCCACTTTTTCTATGATGTAATGAATAATTTTACCACACTTGTATTGATTTTTTCCTTTTTACTTATGTAGGTTTTTTTGCACATACACTTTCTTCTTCAGGTTATACTTTAAGGAACTTAAAATTGGACTGAAATTATTTTTAGAATATCCAATTTACCATTAAATTTTCAATTCATTTGATAAACAAGACTTTATAGTGCTCTTGTTGCTTATGAAAGATACTGGATTGACAGCTTTGGAGTATCAAGTGCAAGGGCTGATCAGCTGTAAATTCATGCATCTGACAGTCTATACCTCCTAGTCCCAAAGAGCTCACCGCTGCTGGCAGCATGCTGCCAGTCTGATGAGCAGATGAATCATTTGCTGTTCACACATATGCATGGAGCAATTGCTGTGATTAGTTAGTATGCTCATTGGACTGGTAATCTCTGACTAAGTGTTTCTAGAGACCTGTCAGGGTTTCAGCTTGTGAGTAAAAGGAGAGCTGCAGACTAATTATGGAAACATGATTTGAAAATTATTTTCTGTTTGATGTGGTTAAAATTATGAATAAAATTATGTGACCAAGCAACCTTAAAAGCTATGCCTGTCTTGTGTATGCCTTGCAAAGATTGCCTGGGTTGTGCATAACGTAGCACATGCAGAAAAGTTACTGTATCTTCTCTGAGCACAAAGGTAGACTCAATACAAAAAAATTCCTTTTTCAGGATGAAGAAAATGGATATAGGTTATGATCCTCCATGTCACAACTCCCCGAAGACAGTGGAAACAATCTGCTTAATTCAGGCAGGCCTAAGTTTCCTCTGCTCTGTGTCAGTTTTGGCCTGGAGATCATACGGTCACATTGATGTACATTGTGCTCTGAGCTCATAAATCCTGAGAGAAATGAGGGCTATCAGTTCCAGGACAGCATCACGCTAGACCAGATTCAGTTTCTGAATTAGAACTGGCTCAGAACACAAATGAATTAACCTTGGTTTTGGTTTGCAAAAAGCCACGTGGACATACCTACTTTCTTGCCTACATAACAAGTATAACATGATAATATAAATTTTCTACTTCTATGCCATAATAGATTGGAGGAGTACACTAGGGCAAAAAGGTGCTTTATTTTTCTGTGCTCATTTCTTTCTTAGCCTTCTGTTGAAACTGTTTAAGAGGTTATCAATTGGAACGATAATTTTCAGCGAGAAGTTCTTGTAAAAGCTAAAACTTGACACTTTAATCCCTGAATGCATCTTGAGGTGAGTTATCTCTTGGTAAAGGATTATCCTGGACTACATATCAGTTAGTTTATTGCAGGGCCTCTGCAATCTGATTCTTTTAGAACTCTCAGAAACTTGAATTCAATGTAATGTATATAGTAATAATGTACTATTTTTAGTCAGTCTGCACTGGGCTTTGATTGTAAAATCATAGCTGACCATCTGTTCCTTAGGTTTCCAGATGCTTGGTTAATTTTAAGTAGCGATTCAAGAATAATATCAGTTGTTCGGAAAAGCTTAGAAAAATACTTGTGTGTGCATGGAACTAACTAATTTAATTTGCATCACAGTTCCCTTCTATAATGGAAAGAAATGCGAACAATAGCTATTTGGCAGTTGGCTAGGTATGTGGGAGTTCTAGAAGTTTTACAGGACTAAACTGATGAAAGATAATGAGATTTCACAATGCAGTTTTGTTGTGTGGTTTTCTATTCCATTTTGGC
Organism: Egretta garzetta; assembly: GCF_000687185.1. Classification (NCBI taxonomy): domain Eukaryota; kingdom Metazoa; phylum Chordata; class Aves; order Pelecaniformes; family Ardeidae; genus Egretta; species Egretta garzetta. Next base: position 808,211 of record NW_009258281.1, on the reverse strand, counting down.
TACATGCACAAAAGCCTTCATTTTTAGTAGTGTTCGTAGTCAAGGGCATAGTGAATGTATTGATATTAATTGCATTTCATTAAAATTGTCTTTTGGAGTTCTTAACTCTGCTGGAGGCTAAGTTCATCAGTTATCCATGTCTGATGTGTCTTTGTGCAGAAGTTTGATGGTTTTCATGAGGTGCAGTTAGGGCATTCAGTGGTGAAATCTTTCTGGCAAATGAAGGAGTACTTAGAGTTGTGGTCATTTGTAATCAGAAGTGCCCTTATTTGTAATATTTCCAATAGGAGTTGTGCCTGCTCACAATATTTATTTGGAAAAAAAAAAAAAAAGGACTAAGCTTTCTTCATGTTACAGCCTGTTGCTACTGTAATTTGCTTAAGAAAATGAAATGTGATAGAATGAATTTATCTTTGGATGTGTTCAGTTTAACTTTTTGAAAACCTTTCATCTACTGGAGATGAATGTGAGCGACAGCTTAATTCATAGGGATGAGCATTCCTAGAAGGATCCACAGAATGCAGATAAGCAGCTGACTGTAAGAAGTCGTTTGGACGTAAGACTTTAAGATTCCCCTTAATTTTTTTGGAGGATGTTAACTAGAAGTTGCTTGTGAAATAAGAATCCTTTATTCTACAAACGCTTTTTGTTTCTGGAACATGTTTTATTGATCTAGGAATGCTGTGCTTACTGTCTTCAAGTTTCAAATCTGCTGCTTGTGTCCAAGTACAGGAGGTAGCATTTAGTATAATTTTTATCTCTAATTACTGCTGTTCTTTTCACATTCCCTTATTACTTGGAAAAGAAAATAATGCACAGTCAACATATATTTCACCTGAAAAGGCAAATCATGTTCGTATTACTCCTTCTAGTGAGTTCCCACCCAGAACATCTTCCAGCTGCAGTCAAGATCAGCACAGATTATGATTGTGGGGCTATTGTCTTTATCTGATACAAGTTATTTATAGCTCCGTTGAACCTATGCTGAACATGGCTACAGCAGTGCACAATGTCTTTGTCTTCAGTGGGTCTATAAAAGTTCATAGCAACTGAAGGTCTTGCTCTTCTGTCTTCCAGGACAGAAGGAGATGAAGATATAGATGCTTTGTACTGTACTGTACGTGTAGTGGTTTCTGGAATCACCTCTGCAATGTCTGCTTGCATAGAGGCATCTTACGTTCGTATATGTAGACTTCAATCTTGGTGTCTTTTGAAATACTTGGAGAAACTGATAGCTTATAATCATTCCTTGAACAAGCATGATTCTGCAGAAGCATTTATTTTGTGTAGTGACAGTCACATATTTTTGATAAAATTTAGCTTTTCTGAATGCTTTTTAGTATCACCACTCTTTTTTTTTTTTTTTTTTTTTTTTATAGAAGATACTTAGGTACAGTTGCTCTGTATTTAATGCCTTTAAATTAAGCACAAAATGAATGGTGTCAATGCCTATGTCCTTTTTACTGTATGTTAGGGCATCCTACCAAAAGATGGATAGTCCTAAAAGATAGGAGACTGAGTAGACTTTATGGCTAGGGGCTACAGAGATTCCTAGGTTGCTACGCAGCATTACATGCTGCTCCAGATTCTATTTTGCTTCTCAAAATGCAAGTTAGTCTGTACAAGTATTTAACTAAAGCAGCCTTCAGGCTTCTACATCACGGAATCTTGTTTTCTCGAGGGCTGTTAAAATAGGTAAATATTGGTAAATATAATTAAATAAGGAGAGGACACCATAAGTAAACAGGAAGGAATGAAGAAATTTCCCTAGGTGAGCTCTGTATTCCATGTTGAAAATAGCTCATAGAAACATTCATCCAGATTATCTGCAGCTTTGTCTTATTGGAGTCCTCAAAAAAAAAAAAAGAATCTTGCATATATTTGAACATATGAAATAAAAAGGACTGTGAGTATATACAAATGTTGTTTGAGCAACAATATTTGTTTTCTGTCTTTTATTTAAGCCATTTGGAAGAGAGGAAGGAAAAGAACAATTGTTTAAATTGAAGTACTGTGTTATACAGGACATGTCTTTTGACGATTACGAACAAGAATACATTTTAGAATGAAAAGCCGTAAAATAGAATGCTGGGGGGGGGGCAGTGCTGCTGCTAATCGTTAATGATCATAAAAAGTAAATGCCTTGAGATGATGAATAGCTGTGTGATTCCAGTTTAGGCAAATGTAGCATGAGAAGGCAGACATCAGTGAAGTGAGAAAAAGGAAGCATGGAATAAAATATCTCTCCATTTCTTTTCTACTAGGTATGAACTTGTACAGAGAGGTGTGTTCACAGCCGAAGACATTGGATTGGTTCCAACTGTGTATACCCGCAACCAGCAACTTGAGGCTGAGAATATGAGTTTGAGGAAAGATTTGGAAAACTATAAACTTGCTGCGAAGTATGTTATTTGGTCTTAATGAAACTTTGATATATAGTAGTAAATGGCCAGATAAAGTAAACTCAAGTACTTAATGGAAATAATAAGTTTCTGTTTGTTATGCTGGCTGTGCATATTTTTACTTCTAGGTGACATTTGTAATTAAAGTTCAATTTTCTCTGAGGTCTATTAGAAACCTAAATCTTAATTTCTTTTATTTGTATTTACTGGGCTATAGAAAATAATTTTCAATATCCAGTAATCACAACAAATTACCACAAAGAATCACAAGAGCATAATATGTAGAACTAGAAAATAAATGGTTAGGTGCATTTTGTATTAAAATACAGTACTATAAATTACAGCTACCACAAAATGTCAACATAGGAAAAAAATCACTACTTCATTTTTTTAATTGCAAAAAATCTATCACTCTGGCCCTAGTGGTAAATGATATGTCAGTGTAAATTACCATCATTGATTATATTTGTGTGTACATTGTAGTAGCTGATTTTACAAGTCAGTTGTCCTTCAGTTGTAAGAGAATTACAGTATTTAGCCTGAAGAGACGCAATAATGATCTACATGTAACATACCCTTTTCTGAATAATGGTACATCTGCACATGTAGGTTTTCATTGAGAATTTACCCTGAGACCTAATAATGTACTCACTTCAATTTTGCCAGTGCTTAGTTTTAAAATATGGAGCTGTAAAAACATGTTAACGCCATCTCTTTGATTTTCGTCAAGATTGCTCAAGCTACTAATTTTCATTTAGATTGTTCCTTTATATGAAAAATAGCTACTCAGATCTTAAATAACCGTTGCTGCTGATAATAATGATAATAAAATTATTTTCCAGTGGTAATGACTTATTACACTTTAATAGATTAATTGGCCATAATCTAATAGTTAAGTAAACAGTTTTAACAATCAAGTCAGATATTGTGTTGTCTGAATATACTGTTGCACTGGAAGATGGGCCTTACAGAAAACATTCTTTTCTCTTAATCTGCAGCTTCTTTGGACAATGGATAGTTAGGGATTGTGTCTCATTTGAGTGGGAGAGTAATAAGCAATAATGCATAGTAAAAGAAGGGAAGACAATATCTAGCTCTTCTGAAATTTATTTTGTCAGTAGCAATTTTAACAGGCTGCTTTTTTCTCCCCCCACCTTTTTTCTTTATTTTTTTCCCCCTGTATGAAGCAGAACGTGCTATAACAAGGTAATCTTGTTGATTGAGTGGATTATGGGCTTTCCTGGGTGTGTTGCATGGCGACATGATTGTTTAAGAACATAAAGCTCAAAACCATTTCTCTGTGGTCATGAATGAGTTGGGTTTTTCCCATAAGAATGTCTATATACTCTACAGGGTGCCAGAAAATTTTTTTTATAGCAGATGTCTAGTTAGGCTGAAAGACAACATGATATTGTGCAACAGGAATAAAATGAGAGGGAAAACACATTGCCAATATGCTAGGTTTCTACAGGCTATCTATCTGTTAAATAAAACTCCAAATACTCATTGAAGTGAACTGTGCTAAAAAATTAAATAAAACCATGAACTGAAACCATGGCCTGCTTTTTCCACATTCTAGTGTTTGATGAAACCTAAAATAGCAATGCTCTGGTGGTAAACAAGTGAGTTGTGTCACCTGTTCGGTATTCCAGACAGGGCAGTGAGATATAGGGCAATTCTATATGACACCAATTGGGAGTGGCTAAATACTGTTCATTGGCATTTACTGCTAAATATTGCACTTATTCTGCATGTACCTTGTCAAAACTATTAAAATTATTCTTCGTCTCTCCACTTGTAGGGAGAGCTTTATTTTCATAGTGTTTCTGCTAATATTAGAATGGAGTATATGTAGATGTAAAACTTGGTTTGCGCTAATGGTCACTACTTCACGTTCCAGCCTTTTTATTTCACATCACTTTCAAAGTTTTCATTGATACTAATTTTAAAAGGTCAGCACTTTTGTGAAATCAATTTCACTTATTTTAAATAATTTATAAATTACAACAGTACTGTTTCTGGAGTAATGAACCATTTCAGCTGTACATACCATGCGTTACTGTTCCTTTGTGTCTTTTGGATAAAACCTGATCATAATAGTCTATACAAAATCCATTTACTGTAGTGACTGTTTAACAGCATTTTTTCTTGTTCATACATTCAGTACCCTTGCTATGATAAAGCAAATTTTCCACCAGGAGCCAAAATTACCTGGAGGACAATTTGAGTTTTCAAGTATTGTGAGAGAGAATTCACCAGCTTACAGTGAAAACAGAATGCCTAAGAGCACTGAAGAAATCCTGATTTGACTGTTTAGAAACCAACAACTTGTGAGCAAAGAAAGTCTCGTATTTTGCTCTGTGGATTAGTCGGAAGTTATTTCTTTGTGAGATACAGTGCTGTGAAGTGTATTTGAAGAAAGCTTTTAATTACATATAGTATTTGTGAGCTTGGTACTCTTGACAACCATCTTGCAGAAAAGAGATGTTATTTGGGACTTAGGTGTATGAGGGCCCAGGATAAATGACTGTAAACCAATTACATCCTGCTTTAATGTTGTTTAGCAGTTGGGGGAAGAGATTCAGTTTCTAGAAGCTAACTGTAATTGTATTTTGGGTATTTTAATACAGCATTTACATGATGGCAGAGCAAGTAGGTGGGCAAATAGCATAGAATGCAGACTGCTGGTTACATTTCACTGTGACTTCTCATTATTTAAGGAGAAAATCGCAGTCAGCTTCACTTCCTTGTATACAATGAGCATATATATTTTTAATGGGTTGTCCAATGTCTGAAGGCATCTTGAGATGCAACAAAATCCCTGAATACATACATTAAAACAAATAAATACCAGCATAATTCTTTTAATCCAAAGCCCAGTAATAGTTACTGCCTTAAAGTTTAGATACACTACTAATCTATATTTAAATTATTTCTAAAAACAGACACTGTGTTGTGAAATAAAACTAATTTTACATTGGCTTGCTGTGTGACAGTAGTTAAAGCATACCTTTCTGTTTCTTTTGTCTTGAAGGCTACAGTTCAGCCCTGATTGATTGGTAAGGGATGTTGTTATCTGGTGCAATATTTCTCAAATGGAAGCACAGATATTCTTTCCAATATGCAATAAAAATTTGAAAACATCTCTGAAAACTGTGAACTCCTACAGGACACTAGGTAGTTCATTGTCTTCAGTGTTGATTTGTGTCATTTAAGCATTTAATACTCTAGTAAAATTTGCTTGTGAGTTTCTTAGCAACATTAAACTCTGCTTATCTGATGATTTAAAATAGCTCAGTTCCCATATATTTTGGTTTTCCTATGGCCAGACCATTTGTATTGCCTTTGAATATGTAGCTAGACAACATAATGGCATATCAGGTTTACGATTGTGTTAATCACAGGGACTGCTAACTGTGATATTTGTAAGTTCCTTAGATATTTAGGAATTTATTAGGTAGGTGGAATGAAACTTGTGTACAGCATTTGTCTGAGGTTTGTAATTGTGTTCACAAACATCAGTTAGGAAGTTTAAATATTTGCATGTGTGTTTCTGTCCTGATTTTTAGAAGCATGCTCACAAATATACACCCAGTTTTACAGCAACAGTAACAGTAAAAATATAAAGCAACCCTGGAAATCATGTTTATTATTACTGTTAGTGCTATCACCAGCGATAAAATCCTCAGCTGATCTCCTATTCCTCTGCCAAAATCTAACCATTCTTGCACATATTTCTCCACTTATACAAGGAAAAAATAAAGCATGCTCTTTTTGTATTGTGCACCATATTTAAATGTATCTGTTTAGTTATGTGATACATCCTTGCTGCTAAATGCTACGTGACCTAGATAGAGTAAAAGCATGAGAGTACATGTTTTCAGAAATTGTCTTTATTTGGATTAAAATTTTAGGGCTACAACTTGCAGCATGTGGGGGAATAAAGTCCCACCTAAATTCAGTGGGAACAGGGCACATAACTCAGCAATTCCTACTTTGTTTTATTGGACCTTGCTCTCTTCTGGTATTTTTATCAAACTGCGTGCTTGAGAAAGTTTAAATGGAGAGACCTGCGGTCTTTGATATACATCTTGACTACAAGAAATGGATATTAGCTTTTCTATGGCTGTAGCAACATCTTTTACTCTTAGAACAAGCCACCTGCTTAGCTCTGAAGGGGCAGGTTTTGCATTCAGGAACTTAGGGCAAGTCAGATTTTGTGAATGGTGTCATGATGGAGTTGTTTCACAGAGCTGTCCTGAGACCACTGACTCATTTACCTCTCAAATGTTTTGCTGTTCATGGGAGCTTGAGCAGGATCACAATCTGTACTTGTATCCCATATGGATATCCTAAGTTACTCTGTTTCACAACTTCTGGTATTTGTGCACATGCATACACAAAATTATGTGCATTCCCACAGCTCCTTTGAGCTTTTCACAGTGTTACTGCAGGGGCAGTGGTGCCTGTTTTCATTTCCCTGCCAGCTTTTTCTCAGCTTTGACTGATTGACTGTGGTGTTCTTCAGGTCTTTCTAACAGTTTCTGCTACAAGCAACAATTCATGTATAAACGTACACATATCATATAGTAGTTTGTATAGATAATAAATATAGCAAATACAGATATAGTAAATATGAATTATATGTACAATTAAATATAATGCATTGGCAGTTATGGGTTGTCTTCCCGGACCTGTGATTTTGGTATACTCCACTGTCATAGTGGTTTTCCTAACTCTTCAACTCCTGTTAGAGAGGAAATGAGCTTTATTTTTGCAAAGAGCAAGTATCCGATTTCTGTGCAAGGTAGTTTCAAGCTTCCTTTGTAATTAAGCATTTAATCTACTAATCTTTTCTGCCAAACCCATATCAGTAACAGCAGGCAGAAAATGTATGGAATATATAAAAAGTATTTTATGTTATGGAGCAGAGTATTTCAGGGTGTCCCATGGCTGTGTGTAGAATGTGCTTAGAGAATAACAGCTTATCAGTATGTTTACAATTAATTTTGAAATGGATTCCTTTTCCCTCCTGCTGTCACATACAGGGGACACTTGGGGACAGGCTGCAAGTATGATTGAATAGATAGCCTAGAACTTTGCTAGCACAATTTTTTCCAGAAGGTCTCTAAATGCATGTATTTGCAAGGCAAGGATAGTTATCCTTCTCTGTGTGTACTTCTAGCGTGTACCATTATGTTGGGCTCCAAACATGATGTAGATGTTAGAAAATCAGTATTGCAATACATTTTCATGTAGATTTTTAAACCAACAGCAAGAGTATTGTTTTCCAATCACCTGTAATTTGAATGCATACATCCACAAGACTCCTTGTTCTTAAAGTAAGGTTGATGTCTGAGATTTATAATGCCAGAATCCCATTTCTATCCAAAGCAACTGGGGAAAGGTAATGGTGAAGAGTACCCATGCTTTTGTACATCAGCTGGCAGCAAAAAGACCTCAGAAGTACATGTTCACCACAGGGCTTACTACCAAAAGTTTACAACTTGGGTATAAGTAGGCATGTGCATATCTGAAAATTAATTCTATGTGTATTCAGCATACCCTGGTGAGCAATTAACAGGAGGAGACTAATACTTCTCTTTTACATTTTCTGTTTACATATAGCAAAGCAAAAGAGGCTTTCCTAAAAATGCAGAAAGAACGTGACTTCCATCGAATGCATCATAAGCGAGTGGTCCAGGAGAAAAACAGGCTTATTTGTGATATTAAAAGGTAAAAATTACTTTAATTACCATACATGTAACATTAAAGATAATGTTTTCAATTGTTGCCTGGCAAAGAGATAACATTGTGGAATTTAAAGTGCTAAAGTAAAGCTGGCTGCATTTAATTAGCATCCTGGTATATAGCAGTTCCATCTGACTATTCTGCCATGTCTCTTAAACAATTTCTAATGTATTTTTTTTTTTATCATATGGTGTGATGTGGCATTAGTATATACATAGTATTTCTAATAGTTGAAAATATAAATGAGATTTTCTTTTACCCAGATCTTTTTCCATAAATCTGTAGCAATTTCTGTGTTTAGATCCTTTATACGTTTTAAGAGTAACTGATGTCACACTGACTTCAGAACATTTGTATTCATGATTCCTGTAGCTAGTGTTTTCTGTCCTTTTACATCTTGAACTTCCTATATGAAACTTGCTCTGTTGCTTTGGTTGCAAATAAGCCCAAACTAGTCCTTTGGTACTGAGCTGTAATAGTTTATTTTATAATATTTAATTCCATAACATTGTCATTCTGGAGTTCTGTAAGTTTTAACTGTTGTGCTTCCTTCTCTCCACAAGTAGAACTTTTATATTGTCCATCTGAAGATCACTGGGCCAGGTGAAAGAGTTGAGTTTAGAATCTCTTCTTGGCACATGTTTATGCCAGCACTTGTTTTAAAATAACATTGAGGAGTGGCTAACATCTGCAACTCCAGACAGTTCACAGAATTTTTGCTTGTCAATATTGTTATTAATAAATGCATGTAATAGCAGCTACATGTTCTACATCTTTAACCTTGAAATCCATACATACTAATGCGAGAGAGCTCTATTCACTGACTTACACTCTGTGTCAGCTTTTTGCAAAATGCAGTATTTTTTGAAGCTCTAGTCTCCTATGTTTCTTTTGAGATATTATATATCTAACTTTCAGTTGTTCTGAAGAATTGAAGTGGTTAAGAAGAAAGAAATAGTAATCATATTACGACTTTTGTCTAGATTAGGATCTTAGCTGGTAGTCAGAGAATGGCTATAATTCTCCTTCTTCCACTGAAACATCATTCATCGGCAGGACAACTTAACAAAAATTAATGTGCAATATGCATATGAAGGATTAAGAACACGTCAAAACTTGATGTATTATTTTAAAACATATGAGTAAACAAACTGTGAAACCTCTTATCGATCTGACTTCTAATTTTTGTTTTTTATCTTGTGGCATTCCAGTTGGGTGGTTACATACTATAATATCTTTGTCTCCTCTCTGTTGACCTTTTGGCACTTCTTTTATTTGGGGAGGAAAACAGTTACACAGACATAAATCTTTGATTTAATTTGTCTTTGAGGAATCATTTGTCCTCCTCTTTTTCACAGGCTGAAGGCACATTATGCATCGTATGAACCAGTGCTGAAGCAGTTGACTGAAAAATACCAGGCTACACTGAGACAGAAAATGTTAACTAGTTTGGAGAGAGACAGAGCAGTTGGGCAGGTAAAACTATGGTGAAGGCCACTTGCAAAGCTGTAAGGAATGCTTTTGGTTTTTACTTTGGCAAATACAGAGGATATTTCTGTTAAGGCAACTTATTTATGCAGTAGTTTGAAGCAGAATATTTTAGTGAGTTTCATGTTATTTGGGGAAATGTTAATATTAAATCTATGCGAAACTTAGTGCCACAAAGTGGCAGTTCTCAGTCTGTAGTTGTTCAGTGATGCTCCACATACATCGGCAATGTGCAGACCCTGTTATACTTTGTGTCGACAACTTGAGGAAAGGGTGTGATATTTCTATGGATTCGTATGCTTCCATCTATACCTTTAGAAATCTCTTACTTTAACTTTCTTTATTACTATTTACTATTTTATTTTTTCCTAAATATATCCAGGAACAACCCACTAGTTTAGCAACAAATACATTAAGGTATCAGACACAGTTTTTCTGTCTCGTGAGTGGAATAATAGAGTAGTATTTTACTCCTACAATCTTATCTGACGTATAGGTCGGTATACATGATATTCTGCCCCTTTAGCAGGAACTACTATAGGCAGATAGGATGGATGAAGAACAGAAAATTATCTTGCATGTGTTTAACCGGTAGGTTGTTTGCTCAAAAGAGGAGGGGAACAAAAAAAGAAAAAGGAGCTCCCAAAATGCATTGCATTTCCTCAGTAGCATCAGTTATATGTGGGTAACATGAAAGGAATTTACCATGCTTGCACTCTCTTCTGATAGTCCCTACCTCTCATTTCCTCCACTCCTCTGCCTCCAATTTTTCTCAGGTTGCCTGAGGGCTTACTTTTAAAAGACTGATTATATGTTTGAAATTTCAGTAAGTAAAAGAAAATGTCCGAGAGAAAAAGAAAGGTTACTGTCCATATAGAGTTATGCTAAATCAGGATTGCAAAGCATAGAACAGTTCCAATGCTATGAAATTTCAGGAACTTATGTAAGACCTATCTGGTTATGAACTGTAAGCATGCTGGGGTGATGACTTTTTTGTCACACAGAACACCACATTTTGTGGCATTTTCTTATAACAAAGCTGTATGTCATATTTTGCCATTAAGTTAAAGATCAATGCAGTCATAGTAGTGGTTTAAAGTTGATGGTGCAGTAAAATCCCTAGTATTCTATATGTCTGCATTGTTTTAATAGAGCTGTAAAAAATATTTTGAGATATTCTGGATGGCTTGTATTGTATTACATTGTTTCGCTGGGCTTTTCCAAAATCTCAAATTAGGAGTAATGTTCATGACTTAGAGACAATAATCAGAAAAGTAAAAATTTATAGATGTAATTTATTACTTGAATAGTCAGACATAAATGCTGTGTGTTGGGAACAGACAGTTCAAAAGCAATGTTTTCATATTATCTCTTCTTGTTCTCTCCTCTTCTTAAAATTAGGTTACAGGTTTGCAAGCCACATTACAAAATTTAGAGTCTGAACATGCTATTCAGATTCCTGTGACAAAAGGTAACATATTCCCCTTTCCAAGCTCAGATTGGTTATGGTTTTTTTTGTTGTTGTGATTCATTTCAAAATCTGGTGTAACAGTAAATCAAAAATACTTGCACTATAAGCATTTAATCATCTCTCTTGGTGACAGAGCAGCAATTTTATCATTTGAATATTTATTCTAAAATGTATCTACTAAGGACACTGAGACTGCTGATGGCAGTATGGAATATGTGAGTAACTATGGAAGGACTTCATCCTAAAAATCTAGTTTGTGCATGATTTTATTTTATCCCCTAATATTTTTTTTCACACAAGTGTTCTTTTTCAACTCACTATAAGAAGGTATGTATGGTGGTCTGGAAACATTTTGAAAATACTGATGTCATGAAATCCAGCCTCTTATTTCAGCATGTCTCATTTTTACAGGAGGTTGCTAAGGTTATATATACCTGTGAGAATAATATATTTATCTGTATGGTACTACACGACTTCCCTGGTGTTTTGAATAAATGCATAATTATTATTAAATTATTTTTAGAACTCCATTGGAAAAAACCCTAGCACCTCTGGTTTCCTAAGTAAACAAAGCCATGCTATCACATTCTTTGTGAGCCTCTCTCCCACTAATAATTTTGAACCTATTTTCCAATTTCAGCAACATTTGACAGTGAGGTAAGTATCAAACCAGATTTCTGAAAGACTCTTGAAAATAGATGAGATGATGAAAAAGGGGAACAGTGAGCTCCACCTTCTTTGACAACAGAGTATTCACATGAGAAGGGGATGTTGCACCTGCTTAGTCATCAGCAGAACTCTAATCAGAGATTGCAGTTTATTTGACATTGGAGAACTCCAAATTTCTCAGCCACATAGGTGACTGGGTATCAAATATTATACAACTTCCAGGTGAAGCATTTGTTGTAATTAGGACATTTTTTTATCTGTTTACTTTGTGGTTTTTTTTTTTCCTGTGTGTTAAAGACCTAAACATCATTTTTCACTGGTAATATACCCCAGGTAAAAAGCCACTGAGTTACCCCAGCCTTTGACAGCCGAGCTTCATTAGTTCCCACATTCACGGGGTTACTTCCATTGCGTAAAATTCCTGTAGAAAGGACCAGGCTGAGAAGAATAGTAGCCACAAATTCTTTTGTTTCTTTTTGGACTTGTAGTTGAGTGAAGAGGATAGCAAGCATTCCCTTGACTATTAAGATGGTTTATTTTCTATTAATGCAGACATTTCAACTACCATCCAGATCTTTGCTACTGCCTATTATGAGCATAGTACACTTGGTTTAATTTTTTCCTCCAGATTCTGTCTAATGTAGGTTGAAACAGTTGGTTTCCTAAATTGTTGTGAATTGCTACAAGAACTGGATTGAGATCTAACTATCTGAAAGATGCCCCTCATCCTAGTTCAGGTCTTGGTTTCCATGCAGCAGTGAGAGGGTTCTGTAGCTGAGTCATCCCTTGGAGCACACCTTCTAAGCTACCATTTAGTTAACAGCATAGCTGTTTTCATTTCTGGAAGAACCTGCAAGGGTTCTGTAGTCTTACCTAGTATAAACTGAGCTATGTTTTTAATTCTGTATACAAGCAAATAGCTACTAAACTAATAACTTCTGTAAATATAGACCAGATGTGTTAATACGGTGGAATACTGAAGCACTGGCAGCAAGCCTCTTCTGTGTTCACAGTATCTTTCTGGTTTTGCATTCTGATGCCTTTTTTTTGTATGAGTTAGTATCATACTCCTCAGCAAGGCTCATTTCCAGCCACTAAAAATACCTTTCTGTGGCTGTATGTACTGGATATGCTCTGCTGTAACCTTTAAATCATGTTACAACTAAAAGTATACACCTCTGCCCCACCATAGAGCACAGTGCTCATTTTCATCCTACTTCAGATCAGGAGGTAGAGAACAGACTTTTTATTTTATATTAGTTTAGGACATAGAGCATTCAACTTTCTCATTATACTCTGGCTTGAGGATATATAGGTTCTTCCCCCATGCTAGTGTTTTACAGTACAGATACCCCATCTATCTATTTTTTTGTAATTCACATACTTTCGTTTGTTGTTTGAGTGATTCTAAAAACCACCCTCCAGCTCCTTTATTCTCCAAAAATCTTGAAAGCAATTTTTAATACCAAAAAGTATTTATAATACCAAAATTTGTACTACCAAAAAGTGACAAGCAGGAGAGCATTTTATAAATAATAATATTTTTTAAAAAAGCACTTAGTCTCCAACACAAATTATTAAGCTCATCAGCCGCCCATGTGCTTGTACAAGCCTTAATTTGCTTCATACCCTGTGTATTGTAAATTAAGTGATGGTTCAGCTTTTCTTTCCAGTGCTTTGTCCTCTAATACTACATAATTTTTACTGCTCTCTCTAGGTCATACCCATGTCTCGGTGGGTGATATTCTCTTTTCAGATACTTTCTGCTGCCTCTTGAAAGATGGTCATATTCTGTTGCCTCTTGAATTCATGAGACGGTATAATTGAAATCTTGAGAAGCAAGCAGTGCATAGATACTGGAGAAATGTTTGCTGCATTTTTCTCTGAATTTAAGTTCTTAGTTTGGAAGGAACCAGTGCTGTTGGACTTGCAAATCTCTTCTGTAAGGACACCTACAGCTGCATTTTTTTCAGTTGCCATCTCTTCAGGGCTGACTTCTATGCATTAGTACATTGGTACACTGTAATTATAAGGTTTTGACCGTTCAGATTGGCAAGTTATCATTTGCCAAGGTAAGATGCCTTTTCTGGCCAGCTTTCTGCTTTTACTGCAGTGCAAAGCATGAAGGAACAAGAGCAGCTCTTCCCTCCAGCAGGAGATTGCCCGTCACTGCTCCTGATGCTGTTTCTGTCCCACAACCTGAGTCGACTGCAGAACACCTGGAATGCTGGCTTTGGCTAGAGGGCACTGAGAGTGACTCTTAATTAGCTTTGGGTTTGCTGAAGTGTCTGAGGTTTTGAATAACGGCAATGAGGTCATGCACATCCAATTCGTTGTGGGTTTTATATTTGGGTTTTGTTTTTTTCTTTTGAGGGTGTCATATAGTGTATAATGAAGAACAAAAGGAAGCTTTGTATTATTCACAATGAGATTGCATTGTAAATTTGTATCTGGCAGCTAGGTAGAAAAAACAGCAGTTAATGTTAACTTTAGGACAACTATTCTGGGCTTATTACTTAAGCATTTGATGTAGCAGCTTTCAGCCTGATGCATTTCAAACAATCAAAGAGGATAGCATCCACAATATAGAGTGTGTAACTTAGTATACTAGGGGTTTTTGCTGTCCCACTGCCAGACTGGTGTTTAGCTTTGGAAACAGTGCCTTGTACGCAAATGCTTCAAGAGAAAGCTTTCTTTAGGCATCTTAAAAATTATTAGAAGTTTAAGTTTTTATTTCCTATTTACTTACTTTGCTTGTTTAAAGTTGATCTGAAAGACATTTAATAGTTGGAGACAAACTAGTTAACAATTAGGATTAGGACTTGGTCATCTTGCAGACTGTTTCTTTGTCCTTGTTATGCTCACTCAGAAGCCAGCTCTGAAAGAAAAGTTGTATTTTGAATTCAGATTATTTTTTAAAAGCATTGGATGTTTTGTGTAAGAAGATTTGCATTAAAAACTGGTTTTAGTTTTGTTTTAAATCTGGTTCTTCCTGATGCAGTAGCAAGATCATATGTAGAGGAACCTAATTATCAAAGAGAAATAACTGATTTTTTTATTTATGTTATTGTTGTATATTAGCAGAGCACTTGCACCCTTACTTACGGATCAAAACACAGTGTTAAGTGGTGCTCCGAAAACAGACCATTTTTGCCTGAAGGAATTAAGCAATGCTGATTGTGGCTTGCTTACAAACCTAAGTGAATGCTGCTGTAACAGCTGGTTCTAAAAACATGTTATAAAACTGTTACTTGCTCGGTACATTTCTTGTATTTTCTAAAAACAACAGCTGCTTATTTATTACCCAATTACATTCAAAAGTTGAATGCAATGAGTTTCTTTACTCATGGTTGAATTAACTCATTGCTAAGCCTGTTAACTGTGCTTTTCCTTTTCTTGATCTGATGTAATTGCTCTTAGAAGGTCATGCAAAAAGAAATTTAAAATGCACCAGTTTAAGTATTTAAACCTGGTTGTGCCCATTCCATCTACAATGCAATCGGAACAGAAAACCTGTAAACAGAAGCTGTTGACATGTTAGTGCAATCGCAACAGTTCTTTAGAATTTTTTCTTTTTTTTTTAATGGTTACTGACTTCTTAAGCCCTTCAACTGTCATAACTCTGTTGGTTTGTAAGTATGTGTATTTCAAAAGCACCAACAAACCAAATGCTCCGTGAGCAACATGCTAGTGGGTAGCAGTTACTGAGTGAGTAGAAAGTGTTTGACATATAAACCAATTTTGCGGTATATTGTTCCTCAGAGAAAGTTATTATTCAGGCTATCTGTGACACTAGCTTTAACTTTTAAAGCAGTGAGAATCAGACATTTTGTTAGACTAGGTACATTTCTTTTTATCAGTTACAGTTTTTCTCAGGTTGGGTATATAGGAAGGTTTTGTGTTTGCTTGCTCTGCTTTTTTTGCCTCAAGAGTGGAGAGGGTGGTGGTTTTTCCCCTTTAAATCAGAAAGTTTGCATTTTGCTGTCAAGATCTTAAACCACGCTACAAGAGTGAGTATTTAGAAATGCGTAGTGTGGAGTACATTTATTTCAGTCTGGATTTTAGCTGTATAATGTGGTTTTCAATCTGAGGTTTTTTCAAAGAACTGGAGGCATGTAAGTGTCCAAATCCTGTTGGAATTCAGTAGTCCATTCTTCTTCCCGTAGACCCATGTACATACTACGGGGCATTGCAACAAGATACTGGTATCACAAGGGACTGTATTCAGGTATGTGTGAGCTGCCAATACAAACTCTGGCAGAGAATAGTATCCTTTCTGCCAGGTCATGGCAGATGCATTGTACAATAGTCCACATGTGCTATACTGTTCCTTATATTCCTTTCAGCCTATTCTGATGATTTACAGCTATGCTACCTGCTTTGGATTTCTTTGAGGTACCTATTCATCAGTAATTTCTTGTCTGAAAGGTGGGTTGGGAGAAAGTGCAGGGAAGCAAAAAGGGAATGCAGGCTGTAAATCAGAATAATGCATTGGTGGTAGATATTGGACAGGATGCAGTGAGATGATGTTTCTTCTGGCTCTGAGGAAAATGAAGAACTGCATCCATTTTACTGTGACTCTCCTTTACTGCAAGATTCAAAATCGTTGCTGCATTTTGGAGGCAAAATAGAGTGTATCATTAAGTAAGCTGAAATACATCACATCAAAATAATTTGTGGAACAGAGTTATATGTAGTCTTGAAATACATTATATGGATGGCACAGTAACCTGACTATCTTTTTATTTAAACTGGTGTTTCTTTTAGAATTTCACATGTCTAGCTGTAAAGAGATATGTTCCAAAAGACTAAGTGAAAAATACATTCTGATGATATTTTAGTTGTTTTTATTTTATAGCAGGCCACAAATGTCAAAGGAAGAAAGTATTGGAAGGTCCCACCCAGAAAGCTCTTCAGGAAGCCAGGCAGCAAAAAATCCTTGATACTGAATGCTCTTCATATGATCCAGTCAAAGATCCAGAGAGGATAGGCAAGAGCTATCCAAAGGTATGCAGCGATCTTTGCAGTTGCTCAGAATCTAATCCAAAGTATGCTTTAAACTTTTACTAAGCTGTGGTGAAAAACACTACTTGCCCAATATGACTGAAGGAAGTCTGTCACGTAGTGACGAATGCTTAGTGAAAGTAAATAGGACAGGTAAGTAACAGGTTTTTTAATTTTAACATGAGTTTCTATTGCAACTAATTTTTCAGGGAATAACAGGAACTTTTATTAGTTGAAGCTAGCAAGCTACTTTTCAAGAGTCTGATGTACTTACCCTGCAGAGGAGGAGCACTGGCTATAAATGCGTGTTGCTCTGTTATGTTTCTTTTGTAACTGGAGAAATCCTGACCTATTGTATAATGCTTGCAAACTTTAAGTATTTCAACCTGTCTGTTTCAGCTGGATCTAAAAGGTATAACGTCTGGGAGACTACGGGCAATAAATTGGGGATTTCTTAATAGTCAGTGAAAGCTTCTGAACTTGAGGATACCAAAAGTGTGTTGCTGTTTTCAGTTTGGAAGTTATTAATCAAAATTAATTCCTGATTGATTTTTTTTTTATTTTTTGAAAGGAATTTGTTTACTGACTTTATTTTACTTGAGATTTCATTTTGGGACTATATAACAGTGCTTTTTACTTTTCAAAATCAAGGTAAACATTCTAATATCTAAAATATCTTAAGCTCTTAAAACTGTTACACTGGCCTGTTTTTGTTTGAGAACCACAGTTGGAGTTTAAACTGTGGGTTTTTTGAGAAGAAAAAGCTTTAGTTTATGTTGATGTGCTTGGAATCTGCTTCAGTCTTTCCTTTCCCTGTCTCCTCAAGAATATGTCCATGGTGATTTATTTTTTTGTATGTTTCTATGTGTTTTTGCAAGGGCATTTCTTCTGTCTAGCACTGGCAGTGCACCTCTTCCCTGACAAACATACCATTTTATTTACAATTTCATCCCTTTTCATTCTCTTGAACCTCCACCTGTTAGTATCTGAGTATTACTGAGACACCTGCCAGTCAGTCCATATCCACTTTCCCTGTTCTTCATTCAGTGGTTAGAAACTTCCATCTTACTCTTACAGGTATCTCTTATTTTAATTTTGACTTGTGAACAGATGAGTGTTTCTTTGCTTATGAAATCTTATTTTTTGTTCCTGTTTCTACTGAAGTCATCAGGATTTTTGTAGTAAACTTCAGTGGAGTTATGTTTCACCCCCAGAATATATAAACTCTACACAGGTAGTATGCCTGTCTGGCTCTTTCTTGTGCTTTGAAATTCATGAGCACTGTTAGTTGACTGGTTCTGGCAAGCATCTGTGTTTCTGCAGATCTTATGTTTCCCAGATGAGTCCTACCAGAGGCCCTGATGTCTTTATTTAATCAATGGATTAGAAAACTGGAGTAGCTCCAGAAGTAAGACATCAGAAAATATGGGCATGTTTGAATGTACTAGATTTTACCATGGCAATAACTTAAAACTTTAGGTGTGAGACTAGCATCTTTTCCAACAATGAAACATTTTTTTTTCACTTCAAATTTCCTGGATCTATTATTTCTAAATATTTCCTTTCCCCTAACAAAGGATACTACTACTACTGCATGTGAATTGTCTTTTTTAGGCTGTTAGAAATAAATGGCAGAGGGAATGATGAGTCTGTAGAGGGCAAAGGGATGAGCTTACACTGTGTTTAAAACAAAGATACTCACAGAACTCTGTCCTGTAGTGCACATTTATTGAACTACAGTTCTAATCCAAGGTTTGGGTTTTTGGTTTTTGTTTTGTTTTTTTAAATAGTGCATTCTTACTCAACAGTTTAGTTGACTTACATTTGTTCTTACAGTGATTCAACATGACAATGTCTTTATTGGTGTACCATAAATAATAGTCTTGTTCTCATTTACAAATATTGTTTAGCTCTTTTCAGTAAATGTAAGTGAACAATTAAACCTTACAAAAGTTCAGAGTGATAAGCTTATCCAATTTTAAAATTTAGTCATTTGGATTATATTGTGTTCAGTAAAAAGCTAATGTATTGTCATGAAGTCGTATCCTTGAGACAGAATTATATATGTATTAACTGTACAGTAACACAGGAGTGAACGATGGTGGTGAAAATGATTTAAAATATTTTCTGTGTCTTGTAGCTAAATAGTGATCTAACAAACGCCTGTGCTTACTTTTAAGTAGATGCAAATATGACTCATAGCTGAACTAGAACATTTACCTCAAGGACAGACATATATTGTGTTATTGTAATATCCTGTAAAAGCCGACATGTAATTTAAAGCCTAAGGTCCCTTTGATATGAAGTTTATCACTGAAACAGTGAAAAAGCAACTGGAATTTTTCTGAGGGAATGTACTCTCCTGACTTTAAAAATCTTTGTTACGTGACTCAATTAAACTATACAGTAATAGGCAATTAGGCTAAACTGTTTACATATCTAGACCTTAATAAGCCAGTATCAATAGCATAAATATTCTTAGATTAAGAATGTGCATACAGTACTGCTTTAAACATTTAAATTAATTAAGATGCACTCACAGGTCATTAAAATTGTAGAGAACCTTTGATAATGTGATTTTCGTTATCCTGTTAAAATATAGTTTTCCTATTTTTATATTTTATTCTCTCAGGTTCCTCACAGAGTACATTCTGTGTTTGATTGCTTTTATTAGTTAAACTTTACTAAATTAATGGAAAACAGATTGCAAATTTACAGATATATTGAATACGCTTTGCCAGGATATGTTGTCATTAATGATCTGGAAAATGGAACAGAAAATATGCTGACTAGAGTTGCAGACCAAGTGAACTGGCTTTGGTGGGGGTGGAACTGCAAGCGCAATTGAGGACAGGAGTACAATTAAAAACGTGACCTATTGGAGAATTGATCTAAAGAAATAACATGCAATGTAAGAAAAGGTACAAAACTCTACCTTTAAAAAAATGATCAAAAGTACAAATACAGAACAAGAAGATAAGAAACAGTTGATCAAGTAGCTTTTATTTAGAATAGGCTCTAGGGTTTGTTGTATAAAACAAACTTAGTATGAGTCACCGATGACATGATAGTGCAGAATAGCTGAACGCCATACTGCAGGAATATTGTGTGGAGGATGTGGAATATTCTTGTTGCTTTGTTCAGCTGGTATGTAGCTTTGACCACGGTATTGTGTTCAGTTTGATCACAGCTCTTCAGGAGAGAAGTGGAGCATCTCGAGTAGAGCAATAAGAACGGTTAGAAGGCTAGGAAATGTAACTGTCAAAGAAAAGGTGAAAAGTGAAATTGCATGGTCTACAGAAAAGAATACTAAGGGGAGACAGGATACACCCTTAAAATCTAAAAGAACTCTGTTAAAAAAAAAAAAAAAGGTAAAATGACCTGTTAGAACAAGAAGTAATCAAGTAGAAATCCAGTAAGAAAGATTCAGCTTATATATTAAACAAAATTTATGGTAGTAAATACAATGAAGCACTGGAATAGAGTGCCTAGTGAGTTTGTGTTACTTAGAGTAGGATAGACAGATTTTTCTGAGGACTAACATAGGTGCAGTGTCCCCTTGGGAAAGGGGATGTACTGATTGACCACCAGAGGATCTGTTTAGCTGTCTAGCTGTCATTATTAGTTTGATTTCCCCCCAAAAATTGTGTTTAAGGGAAGAAACTTTCTGCCTTGCCCTAAAATAGGAGGCCACTTCCAACTTTCTGTTAAAGAATACCAATATCAAAATAAGTCTTTATAATTCCTGTCAGACTTGATGGTTGGGGAAAAGGAAAAGACTCACATTAGTGCCTGAAGGTGGGAAAGCATTCAGAAGATATGCCAGCCAGCAAACGTGTATTTGTGTACAGATGAGCATGACTGTAGCTCTAGAACAAGTACAGCACGCACAGCTTCTTGTCCAGTGGGACTGTCATCAGATACACAGTGGGAGCTGGTGTTATTACGGTGACAGTGGGTATTAAGCAGCAAAGAATATGTATCTTTAGAATATGATGCCTCTCTGTTTCTATGTATAAAATTAATGGCCTGTGATTCAAATGTTAAAAATATGATCCAAGATTAACTGGATGTAAGCTAGAAACTGTTCTTTAGTTGATTTTGATGGAATTTAAGAATTACGTATTTTGTTAGGCAATACATTATTTTTTAGAAACTACTATAGACTTGAAGATGGTAGAAAGAAAAAGGTACTTTTTAGATTAAATCCATGCTACTGTTTTAATTTGTGTATGATATTCTGTATGTAATAGATGATGTAATGATGGCTTTAGTTTTAGGCTTTGCCTAAACATGTGTTTTTAAATGACAGACCTACATGCAGAAAATAAAATGTTTCAGAATATTAGCTACAAATAAATCTGTATATATAAAAAAAATTCATATATCCGTAAGAAAAATTTATAAAAGACAACATAGATGTAATTTTCCATCCATCGTTGTTGCTTTGTTAAATCAAGACACCCAAAGCTGTGCATTTCTAGATACAGATTTTTTTTGATATCTGATGCCATTAGTCCATATAAAATTATCTTGTAGAGCATCCAAAGGGTTTCTGTGTGCTAAAGTACATTGCTTATTTTGAGTCATTGCATGCTGCTAAGAATAATAAAATAAGAGGCCCCTGAGACTGAAAACAAATACGGAAGAATGTTGGAAAGTAAGATGCATTTGATCCTAATTCTAATTGTAGATATGCTTTGCATATTCATATATTTCTGTAGTGGAGTGTAAATAGTGACAGATTTTAGAATAATAGCCTGTCTTCTGTGAGACTGTGCATCTCATTCTTGCTATAATCATTTACAAAAATTGCTGATAATAAAAATGCTAATTTTCTATATGCCAATGCTTAGATTTCCTGGAAAAGAGACCTACTGAAAATTTAGCAAAAAAACTTTGAACGTTGCTAAGAAAATGAAAAATATAAAGAATTAATGTAAACAGAAAAAATGTAAAGACTTTAAAATGTCCATTTTTCTTTATTGATAGCTGTTGCTATTTTCCTCAGGACAGACAGCCCTGTCAAATGCAGAGAGTTGGGAATTGTATTGTGCATAAGGGTTTCCTTTATCCCCTAGGAGTTCCAGCAGTGCTTTCCCTCACTCACTTTGGGCTTTATGACAGGATTTGACTTTGCATGATTTAAGCGAAAACTTGACAACAGAACAAGAGCCTCCATACAAAGCACACACAGCAGATGGCAGAATGATGCTTGTACAACTGTCAGAAATGGCAGCATTGTTTGGCATTTGAGACCACAATTGAGTAATTTCATTAACTCTGGAACAATGCTTTGTTTTCCCTTTAAAGTGTCAAGACCTTAAAATTTCTCTCAGAAATCATTTGGGAATTTTGGAGGGGTCAAGGAGGAGAATGGTTCAGCTGTGCTTGTTCCTTCACTAAGAAACGTTGTAAGCGAAATGTGCTTATAACACATTTTTTTAACATGCTCAGGTGAAGTATCACCAAATGGGATTCTGCCACTACAACTTCTTTCTGTAACTGTGCAATTGCAATGCTCTTGGCAAAAGCTAAACATTCAGAAGGTGTCTATTTTAAAGGAAAGAGGAATCACTAAGTGTCATTAGAATGCATTCCACAAGACATAGCAGTGCACTTTTGCTTGGGTATCTCGGTTATGATGTTATTGATGTGAAGTTTGTTACAGTTGAAAAAGTTGATTGTTTTTAAGAAGGGATTTCTTTTGTGTGAAGAGAAAAAAATAAATTCCATAGAAGTCTATTTCCAATTATAATTCTTCAGTTATTTAAGGTCAGTTAATAATGACAAATTTATAATGCAAGAGGTGGGAAGAGTTATGTAATAATTTTAGAACCCTATATACATGGGTTTAGTTTCCAATACAACAAAACAATAATCTGGTTTGGTATTTTTGGATATTGATAAAATACTTAAAATGTTAATTAGTTAATTGTAACTGATATACAATTGCAAGTCAAAATGTTCAGAATCGTAAATGATTTTAAGTGGGGGAATAGTCACCACTCCATTTTTAAAGAAATATTCTTCCAGAAGAAATGTTTGCAATACAAAATTCAGCAGTTAACTTATGTTGGTGTTCAGGCATGTGGTTAAAAGGAAGGGCAATATGTGAACTACTGCGTGATATACTTACACAAAAAAAAGTAGACTGAAAGAGGCCAAAGTTAACAATACTAATTGTTTTTTGGTTTTCTGTTTTAATGTAGTTCAGTTTAAGTTGCTCATGCATAAAACTGGATCCCTTTCAAATTACTGAAATGTGATTGAAATATGAAATAAGCACTCAGACCCCTAAAATCTGGAAGGGTGGGCTCAGGTGCTCGCTAACTGTGGTATTTATATTTTAAATTAACTGTTCTATACTAAGTTCTGGATTTTGGTGTTTCAATCTTCTTTTCCAATATTTAAACAAAGCCTTTGCATATGTAAACATCACTTTAAGGAAAATGAAATTCAGCATTAGCATTTAGTTTTCATGGTAACGAATATCTCTAACATACCATAGGTACTCTGTTAGGAACATGCGCTGCTCATCATGTTCAGGGTTGTTTGTCTTGTATATTCAAACACTATTTCTGGGAGCAGAAAGTAAAGTCTTAATTGTTTTTGTTTGAATACAATGAAATGAAATAAAATGCTAAGGCTGTATTCCAAACAGTTTATGAATTAATCAGACTATTTCCTCCAGAAAACTTAATTATTTTTCATTGGAGTGTCACATACCACAAAGATAATGTAATGGGTCACAGGACTTTTCATAATTGGATTTCCAGTTCAAATCTAGGCCTGACAGGTTTGATCATGATTAAAACTAGTTGTTGTATAATCATGGATTTGTTGATCTTAACTTCTCTTACATGCAGTAACCAAAGTGAAATCTCTGTGAGCAGGGAGACAGAGGTCTGGCAGAGTACTGAAAATTTATAATCTCCTGAGTCTTCAGGAGAAACATGACTGGGATGGAGAGAAGCTATTGTTGGCCTTTCCATGTTGTCTGAGATCCTTTGAGGTCGCTGCCCTCCACCCCCATTCATACTTTCTTTGTCCTTAACACCAGCTCATTTTATACAGATCACTAAACAATTGTCGAATGGTAGCACCTTCACTCTTGTCAAGTATGGGTGTTACTTTCCTTGGTCAAAGGATTTCTGCTGGAAACTAACCTGTAATAATGTATATACAGGTGGGTTTCTTATGCCAGTGGAACGGAAATAATTTCAGAGTGATGTTTAGACAATAAAGGTGGATCAAATCTGCTGCTGCTAAATGCTTGTGTAAAGTATGAATATTTAACAGTGTGCACTCTGCAACAGGAAACACTTTTGTGGACACATTAATAATGTTTTCATATTATATTGCAAAATTATTTGGTTTCCTATTAGTGCAGTCTAATGTCTTACTGTGGAGTTTGGCTGTGATCTCCGAGTTTTGTCTTAGGGGAAAAAGCACAATGTATTTTTTTTGTGCTCAAGTGGTTTCACATCTCATCTAAAAGAATGCTTTTTTTCTCTTTCCTTTCAGTCCTCCTTTCTTCTCCCTAACAGCTACCATTCTCTTTCCTACATTGACTCTTTGTAAATACTCTAAATAAGTTTGAAAGTCTAGTTCAGAGTTCTGTTACTCAAACACAGGCCAAAACATGCTGAAGTCATTGCAGTAGTACCACATTACTCAGTGGACGGTTTCAATTTACATCTCTCTTGTATACTTCATAACATTTTTCTGTATTTATGTTCACAAGATGATAAAAACTTGTATATACGCAGTTGAGATAATGTGCTATATATTGTAAATCATCCAAATCATCTGTCAGACATTTAATTTACAACACCTCTGAAGCTGCTTTTATTTTTGCAGGAATACTTCACTCATGGTCGAAAGCAAACCTACCCGATGTTCCTGTAGCACCTGTAAAGAAAATGTTCTCTGGAAGCAGTACAGCAAAAACTGCGATTGTTTGCTGTGATTTAAATCTGTTAAGAGCAATTTCCGCAAATTTTTGTAGGTTAAAAAGTAAAAGAACAAATAAACAAGAAAAAAAAAGATCACTATACATACTGTTTTTAAAAATTTAGTCATGTGTACCAGTGGTGTTTGTTAATGTGAGAATTCTTGGTGTACATTGTATTTCCATACTTCTGATGTATATTGACTATTAGTCTTTTTAATTTTGTTTAGAATACATAGCTCTTGTAGCTAATTTAGGAACAATGCATGTAGCTGTGATGTCGGTCTCGGCTGTTTATATATATTTTTCATGCCCATTGCCTAAGAAAATGGCCGTAAAAGGATGTTCATAACACTAAAGAAATTCATAAGCCTCCTTCTTCACAATTAATGCAAAAATTGTTGCTGTGCTATATGGTGTACGTGCCCTGGCTTTGACCCAGCAGATAAAATAATCAGAAAGAGCAGCATACATCTGTGTTAATGTAATAGTTAAGGAAAGTACCCTGATTATGTGTTTCAGGGTAGATCACAGGGTTGGTTAATGTGAAGATATTGTCCTTGGTTTGCATTATTACAAATAAGAAAAACAGTAATGCAGATGGCTCCTATTTAATCTCTTCTAAAGATTATCCTTTGGAAAAAAAAAAAAATCCTCATTTTGCGTGCGTTGTACTTGGAATTTTTGATACACAGTCGGTTGTCAAATGATTGGTTTTGTCCGAACTTAGTAGTAATTTCAAAGAGATGTTTGTTCTCTTGAGTTCCAGGTTATGAGACCTTGGCAGCTTTTTCTTCTGCTGCTCCTGTTCTCTGTTGTTGACTAAACTTCCCCTGTTCTGATCTTGTGTCTCCAGCTTCTCTTCTGTTTTACAAACTAATAGTTCATGGCCAATTTTTGTCTGCCACCAAAGCTTTGAACAACCAGTGTATGTAGACTTAATTTGATCTCAAAAATCTACAGGGGCTAAAATAGTTTTGGAAATAACAATGAAGAGGTGCTGAAAGAGCTTCTTTGGCACTATTGTTTATTTATAGAGTTTTAATTTATTTTAATGGAAGACAGCCTATTATGTACTAATTAAGTATTTTAGAAACTGTGTAAACATAAAAAGAATGAGAGGGGAAGGCTGGCAATATTTGGAACATGTTTAAGGTTAATTGGACATGTCCTGTGTTGTATTCCATAACTCCTGTATTCTTTCTAAAACCACAACCAAACAAACTAATATACTCACATATATTGTTAACCCTGGTGTGAACTTAACTGGTTTTTGGTCTGAGAATCATAGCAAGGAGCTCTTTGCAATCTGTGTGTAGTTTATTTCTGTTTTTGTCAGGGTACACTCACAGTAAGCTTCTAGTGACCATCTGGTAATCTGCATGAGCAGGCAGCCTCAGCAGCGATAAGAGAGGCTGTGTGTGCCAAAGCTGTAGTTAGGAGTTTCATCGGAACATGCCAACGCCTGTGCAGGAGACTGTTCTTATTCAGCTGTATCAGCTACTCAGCGATGCTTTAGATTGCCTTAAATTTTACATGTTCTGAAACAATCCTTTTCCGCTTCTTTGCAATAAAAAGTTTGTTTTCTTAAATAATTTAGAAATGTCAGGAAAGCTTTTAAATTGGAGATTTGGAGCTATAAATACTGTTCCTAATACTTCAAATCATGTTTTTATTACTTTTAAAAATATTTTTGCTAATTGAATTCATTTGTCATTAATTTCATGGCAGAACTAAGTTACTGTAATAAAAGTAATTAGAACAAACAAGAAAAGGGTAACCTTTTTGTTTTTCTTCCCAGCCAGATGTATTTGAATATCATTTTACTATGTCATTGGATTGTTCTAGTCAATATATTGATGTCACAGCTGAGATTTGATTTTATTAGTGCTGTCTTTTTGGTGACTGCATCAACTATAATTTGGCTATTGTTCTTAGCTACAGAAGTATGTGTGTCTGTTTTACAAATGAGAGGTTGATCTACTTGTAGTTTTTAATACAAGAGAACAGAATCAGAGATGCTGTAATTTTTTAATTGAAATTCATCCCCTGTATATATTTAACAATTCCAGGAAAAGGATAAGTATGCATTTAATTGTGGGAATGATAGAAATTGAGAGGAATGTTGTTTGTTATGTTTTAGTAAGCATTATTTTGTATATTTGAACTGCAATTCTAAATGTGTCCTTTTTTTTTCTCTGTAGCACAAAAAACTCTGATAGCTAAAAAATTGCCAGTGTGATTCCAGTAAATTTCTGAGTCTGATCTGGAGGCAGAACATTACAGAATTTTTCCATCAGTTAGGGGCTGGAAGTTGGAGACTTTATTAGGATTTCCTTCAGGGCAAATATAAAGGGGGTCCAGAGTTGGTTTACGGCTGAAACATTATAGGGCTTTTATCTGATGTGCAGCAATGGCTATGATCACATAGAAAAGATCTTTAAAAACGTATTAAATGCCTTTAGTAGTCACAGTTCCTTTCAGTAAAAATTGGGTTGGGTTTTTTCCAGTTTTACTGTGTGAAAGCTCTTGCCAAATACTGCCTTCAGTGCCTGCAGATTGAAGGCAGAGGCACAGAAAATGAAACAATTTAAGGTGTTGGTGTGAGAGCTGAGGGTAGAAATGAAAGATAAAAGAATGATACGACAAGTGAGGAAGACAAGGCAGCTCTATGAGTAAGATGACTGGATCTTTGGGGAGTTTGAAATAAAAAGGCAATTTGCAACGTAATGCAAAAATTTATGTAGGCTTGGGGAAGCACAGAGGAGGACAGGTGATGGCGATTCTTGTGTTGTGGATGAAAAGCGAGCTGTTTGCTTGAATACTGGGAAGTGGAAGTTTGCAATCATGTGCTCTAGATCAGAAATAAAAAATGGAACATGACCTGCCAGCAGAAATAGATTTGACACCCAGATCTAAAAGGTATATTCCAGAAATGCAATTTTGCTGAAACTTCTCCTGTGTTTATGTTGTTGTTTTCACTGTGAGAACACTTTGAAATACATGCCAACTGGAGTAGCACTTAAAATAGGAAAGGTGACAGGGCAGGTGTCTCTCTCTCTGTATAACTGATAACTGGAATAATTATGTTCCATGTTGTTTTCCACAAACCGTGTAAGTACCTAGGAGGACATGGAAGCTAGAAAAAGAATAATAGACTGAAAGGTTGGTAAGAACATGATGGATGACTATGAACTGCAGTAAACAAAGAATGAGGCAGTGATACAGATTATAGATTATAAAAAATAAGGGGATAGAAGATTATTATCATTTAGAATTTCAGAGTACAAAAAGAGAGCAAAAGAGCTACAGTTAAATTTGTGTCTGGAAAAGCGTAGTGGAATTTTTATGTTCTGAAATCAACAAAGAATGAGAGAGAACTTCTGATACGGGTGGAGATACAGAAATCTAATTTGCCTACTCCTATCCACTTGGGTTTACTGTAAAGAAGAATGAGTTAAGGTGGCTTGCTATCCTCAAGCTTTTAGTAAAGTCCTAGAGAGAGATGCCAAGAAGATGAGGTAGAAGATGGACTTGTACTAAACCAAGCTATTTCATAATACAAGTGGGAGCGAAATTCAGATTGAGAATTGATTAATTACATTTTTGTATGGGTTATTACTGTGGATAAGGGAGAGTCATACCTGCTCATGCATATTCAAAGGGCATAATTTTATGACCAGAGAATCAGGGCTCAAGGGAGAGTTTCAACCACTGTAGATTCTAAAGAATTGGGAAAATTACAAGAAAAAGCCTTTGCTAGGGGAGTTGATGGAGGAAACAAAGGCAATAGTTTGAGAGACAAGAATAGTCAAAATAACAGCTTGAAAGGATGGTACTTTCCTAAAAAGCTGGGAGATATGTCCTGTTTGCACAATTTATTAACTTTTTTCCTCTAAACTCATTTTGTATGCTGCCAAGGTCTGTATGCTTAAAGGCAGAATTCTTTGGAGTGTCCACTTCTCAGCCTGTCTTTTCCCACTAGTGTCTTAGTCCCCTTACATCCAGGCTTTTTTTTTTTTTTTTCCCCAAAACTTTTTTTATCCAGAGTTTATCTCTAGAAATGTCCTGTGAATTAGAACAGGCTGGTGCAACATGTGATCAGATAAATTTTTACTTCTTCTGGGGTTTTATCTCTCTCCCCATTGTAGATTTCTGGTATTGTCTCTCTAAGCATTAGGCTCAATACTGTGGTCAGTGAATTCTGTGGGGTTTTACCTGCAGGTGTCTCATAACTGACTGTACCATTACTCTGAGCCTACAGAGATACACTGATATACAGCACTCTTAAAAATTAGTAGAGCTAATGACCGTGTTCTTCATGCTCATCCTGTGCTATAGCTACTGATGAATGAAATTTGACATCTCCAATAAAAGCTTTAAAACCATTAAAGCAGTGCCCAGGTGACTAGATATAGAACAAAATTGCAAGTTGTCTTGAACCTGTGGGGTCTGGAGCACAAGTCATACGAGGAACGGCTGAGGGAACTGGAGTTGTTTAGTCTGGAGAAGAGGAGGCTGAGGGGAGACCTGATCGCCCTCTACAGCTACCTGAAAGGAGGCTGTAGGGAGGTGGGGGTCGGCCTCTTCTCTCTGGTAACAGATGATAGGACGAGGGGGAATGGTTTGAAGCTGCGCCAGGGCAGGTTTAGGTTAGATATTAGGAAAAACTTCTTCACTGAAAGGGTTGTCAGGCTCTGGAATGGGCTGCCCAGGGAGGTGGTCGAGTCCCCATCTTTGGAGGTATTTAAAAGAAGGATAGATGAGGTGCTTAGGGATATGGTTTAGTGGTGGGATGGCAGGGTTAGGTTAACAGTTGGACTCGATGATCTTAAAGGTCTTTTCCAACCAAAGCGATTCTATGATTCTATGATTCTATGAGCAATTGTGGAGAATTGGTTTCAGATATTCCCGCTGACTTTGTCAGAGTGGACAGAACAGAAAGCTGCTGCGCATGAAAAGGTATTCTATGCTTTGAAGAGGGAGACCAAAAAAGACAAATAGAATCTAGTTCCATTTCAAAATTGAGTTTGTTTTGAGGGGTATTGGTAATTAAAAGCAATACAAACTGTTACTTGCATTCTTGCTAAGGATATATGATTCTGAATACAAAAAAAGAACAGATCTATTGGGTAAACCATTGCTGGTTTTCACAGTAGAACTCATTTTAAGTCCTCATGCCGTCTGTCCTAACCCACATAAACAAATTTCCTTTCTGTTGAGAGTACCTGGACTAGGTTTCAAAAAAATCTTTCAGTTTTTGCTATCCCACATGAAAGTTCAGTCTTTCAATTTTGTAACTTAGGAGCCAGATGTTAGTAAACTGATTTTATTCTTTCATCTTTTGTACTAAAAGATTGTCTCAGTGAGACACTGCCAGCAATCTGTGGACACTTCCAAACCTGTATTTAAGATGTAAAAAGTGACTCATGAAATGGAGAACTAGAATAATAGAGACCTAAAAAGTGTATGAGTAGTACTAATATTAATACAAATTATCCCGTGATCATAAAAGATACATTTATCTGTGTTAAGCAATTGTACAAAATCAACATAAATAAAGTTACTAATATGGTCAAATCTGACATGAAGCCTTAAATAGAGAATCATCAAATGTTTTCAGATTTTTTTTTTCTTATAAGCTATTTAGCATTTTTATACATGACTTGGGGGGAAAAAAAAAAAAGTCTGGTTAGGATTTGATTCAGAGCTACTGACAAAGTTAACAGATGACATGCTGGAGAGGTCTTATTTCATGAAAAGACCAGGTAAATGAGGAGGGGAAGTCTGGATCACTTGGCTAAACTGAACAGTAAAAATCTACTTTTTTACTATGGTGTCTGTTGAAGTTCATAGATTCACAGAATAGTGTGGGTTAGAAGGGACCTTTAAAGGTCACCCAGTCAAAGCCCCCCTGCAATGAGCAAGGACATCTTTAACTAGATCAGGTTTAACCAAGGAGTTCACCGTCATTGACTGTGACAAAGGGAACAAAATATATTCTTAATAGGACTGTTTACTTAGCAGACGAAAGAATAGGATTTACTAGATGAAAATTGAATCTAAGGACATGATGGGTTAGAAATAAAGTGTTGCTTTTTAGCAGAGAGTGTAGTTGGGCATTTCACAAATGTGCTGGCAGTTACAGTAAGTTCTTCAGTCTTGAAAAAACTGACAATTTCTAGGTAATGGCCTTTTTTTTAAGCTGTGTCTAGCTCGTGTAGAAATTAAAGCAAGAAAGTGCGATGGCCTGGGTTCTGTGTGGTCCAAAATCAATTGCAGACGTTATCTGGTCTGGATTTATAATCTATGTCTTGATGAATTCAGAACAGACTGACTTCCTTGCACCTCAAGGCAGATTTTAGCAGTTTCAGTTTCACTGCTGGCATGTTTGCGAAGTCAGTCTGGCGGTATCTCACTTACATATTCTGTAGGATCCACTTCCTGCTGTGCTGAAAATATTTATGCTGTTAGTGCTAGATAATCAGCATTATCACTGTTTGATATAGTACTTATCACTAACAACTACAGTAATCAATTAATTAGCTTTTTATTATAAAGAATCCATTACTCTCCAATATTGGCAAGTGGAGTGCTTTGTACCTGCATGTCAAAGTACTCTTACAGCTTTGTTTTCATTATTTGTCATTATGTGGAGCTTGGAATAATGGTTACTACCTGTCCTGAAACTGAATCAGTATGATTAAATGCAAAGGGGAGTAATACGGACAGCATCTGTAAAGGATAATTGCAAATAAATCAATAACTAATGGTCCCTGAATGTGTTTACTAGTTCATTGCAGTGATATATGGACCTTTGTAAACCCTATGTGCCTTATAACAGTTATTGAGATGATTACAATATGTACTTTAGCCATGTGAAAAATTAGTGTATTCTAGATACTGAGAATATAAATGCAAATTCTGAGGTTCCTGGCAGTGCCTTAGAAGTGGAGTATTAATTTGAAAAATGAAACTTGTTTGTTGATATTTGGAAAGCTAATAAAGAAATGGCAAAATTTAAAACTTATTTGAACCTCTAGCATAAATATTTGGACATTACTAGTGGTAGGAGAATCTATAGGAGAAGATACGTTTTTCTCTTATTGTAAATGCAAGATAGGGCCATGTCAAACCAAATAATCCAAAAAATAATAGAGCTTTACCACATTTTTTTACTGTGTGTGTTAGAAATAAAATCAAAATGAATTCAGATGAGCTGTACTTTGGAACATCTGTAAATGAATGTATGATCTTGTATTAGCTTCTGTGGGATTTTGTCCTCTGTTTCAGCACTGCTGTTGCCGTGAAGTTTTCCACTTACACTTCTGTGATGTTTGGGGGGGTGGTTTGCTAGCACTTTTTCATCTTCTCTTATTTTGCACAGAATTTGTAGGGACGGTGCTTACAGTTTTGGGACTCTAACCATGTGTAATTGCTGCTGCTGAGCTTAAATAGTCAATCTGTGTAAAGTCTCTCAAAAATTGGTGGTAAACCTGGGAAGACTGCATGTAAAGTAGAAGAACCTAGCAATTTTTGTTTGGTTGGGGTTTGAGTTTCATGGATAATCTGTCCAATAGATTATGTGCTAAGAAAATTGCTCTGATGAAGATCTTGCTGTTAGTTCAGAATTCTTAGGCTTGTGATTTTGCTGTCTTGGTCAATGGGAAGATACTTCTTACAGAAGGCATGCCACATGTGCTGGAGGAAGGAATTAGTAAGGAAATGTTTGGCAGTATTTTGCAGCATCAAAACATTTTGATAGCTGATAAAACTGATGTTCATTTTAATTACGATCTTTTGGACTAAACTTCATAATGACTTAATAAGCCTGTGTTGGGAAAATATTGTAAATCAATTTTAATAGTTATAAATCAGTATTTGACATACCAGCCTTAAGCATGACAGGGCCTGTATGGGTGGAAATATTTTTGTTTTCTATTTCTTTTAGTCAATGCTTATGTCAAGTAGCAAAATTTTTTTTAAAGAATAATTATTTTTGACTTTTTAGTTTGAAGAAAACCAATATCCACTACATGTAGTAACACTTAAAATTTTCAAATTCAGATTCTTCCTCTTGCTTCAAGCCTTGCACACCAGTTTTATATATGGACATATAAGTACAGGTGTGTATAGATTCTCTCTATATGTTCTGTACATATGCAATACGTATAGTCTGTATAATAGCTATTTTATAAACATTTTTTATTTATTATAGAGCAATGCATTAGTCCTACTGTTACAACAAATAAGCCCATTTCTGTAAACCACATTCAGAGATACTCTAGTGCGGTTTTGCTATATTTAAAAAACCAGTGTTTGCCTAGGTAAATATCTCATCTTTACAGCCTACCATGCAATTACAGTATTATTTTTCTAATGGGCTTTGGGATTCTGTAGACATGGAGGTAGAAAACCAAAACAAACAAAAAAATCCCAAAGCCAAAAAGAAACAAATACATCCCCCACCTGCCCAAAACCAACCAAAAAACCCGAACAAAACCCCCTGAACTGGTAACACTCAGGATGAACTTTAAAGAATGAAATATTTGAGTGAAAAGACAATATGGAAGAAACAATGTGGTAATTCCACAGAAATGTAATACTGGCAATTATATTACACTATGGAAAAAGAAAAGTCTTTAAACTGTGTTAAAAGTTTAAAATTACTTTGCTGCTTAGTACTTCTGATAGAAGTAGATGTAGAAGTAAGAAGATAGAGAAGTAAACTCTTAAAAGTGCTGTAAAGTGCCTAGTTTAATTAAAAATCATTAAGGCAAAATTTAGGCCAAATGTTTCTCTCCTGAAAATGGTTTGTGGATGTGATAGCTCCTTGTTAATGCTATACTGTAAGAAGAAAACAGCTTACTTGTGTTGTTTACTTAGGCAGGCTGGTCCGTTTGCCGTCGCAGCCCATAGCCACGATTCAGGCACGGGGAGCTTGCACCTTTTAAACTGCACTGACATAGCCAAAATCTTCCTTAGCACTTGCCTCAGCCCAATGCGCAGCCCGAGTTTCTTGTGATGTGAAAGGGAAAGGAATGCCACCAGCTGCTGAGAGAGGGGCCGGGGATGATGGTGCTGGTGGTCAGACATTGTCCCCCGGCCTCCCAGGTAGCATGAGCAGGAGCCTGGCATCTGATGCTGACTGGGGACAGAGATGCATGGAGTAGTTTACATGTGTGAGGAAGATCGCTCTTAAACTGAGTTCACATAATGCAATGAACTATCAAAACCCCTATTTATTTGACAAATATGTAGGTGGCTCTGGGAAGAAAGGAGCGGTGTTTCTGTGGAGTTGGAGTACAAGGGGGCTGAAGTCCTCATCTGTGTTGGATTATGTTTATATACTGTATACTGCCTGTCTGTGAAACCGCGGTAGTGCATTTTGGCACTGTGGCAAGCTTCCTTACCTTCCCGGAGGGGCAATGGAGTCTTTTAAACAGTGTCAGCAAGGAGGCAGGTATGCAATGATGATCCTGCCTGCAGGGCAGAAACACAAAGATGCCCTGGGTAAGGCTGTGCTGTATAAAGCATGTGCCAGGCTAAGAGGTAGGCAGTGCGTGCAAGGAGAGGCTCCGAGCTCCTCAGGGCGCTGAGCTGAGCAGAGCTTCCCATGTGGCCTGGTGCTGACAGCAGGGCTGTATCGTTGGGGGGCGGCAGGGGACAAAGCAGCCTTCACAGCTTGACCTGTTCCCAGGGAAGGTAAAGGGCACTTTGTCTTGGTGGTGTAGGGATTGGTGACCGGAAGATCTTGCGATGTATGGAAAGAATAGGGACTGACCGCCCCGTGATAGAGCTTATGATGTAACTGCAAAGGCGGGAACGAAGTAGTTTGCATACAAAAGCAGTGAAAGAGAGTTAATAAACACCATTTGTGATATCCTCATATTGGTGTCTGTGTCTCAGTGGCCCGGGGGCAGTGGATGTGTGGCTCTCGTGCCGTCTCACCTTGAACGGGAGTTGTTGCCGCAGACAGGTAAAGAAAGCCGGCTGCAACAAGTGGTGACGTGAATGCATTTTGTTTTCACAGTAAAACTACAGTGTGCCAGAACAACATGCAAAAAAGTATTTTTCAAATACATAGCTTGGATGAAATACAGTTTTATTAAGCACATCAGAAAGTTGGTTTTGTTAGGTATGTTTTCTTTTTCACTTTGACCTCGGGTTAGCGATACAAATATTCTATGGTAACTTACTGCATAATGCATACCAATTTTAAGAGTGTCTTTATTTAGATTTGTTAAATATATTTGTCCTTTTAATGCTAGGTTCCCCAACAGTGGGCAGCAAGCTAGCTGTTACTAGCTTCTAACCTGAGGATCTTCAAATCAGTTTGAGTAGAGCAATGGCAAGAATCATGCATGAAACATGAATTTGATATAGGTCATGGTTTAATAAAAATGATACCATGATATCTATGATACTGTACCATACATCAATATGTATGATATAGGGGACTTAGATCTGGACATGTGATGTTTAATAACTATTTTCTTGATTTGTATGGCTGTTCCAGGGAAGCAAAGAGAAATTAGATGACTTGTTTGAAGGAAGCATCTAAATTTGTTAATTTACTATAAGATGATACTTCTACTATAAGATACTTCTGTAGTAGAGAAAATTATATTAACTGAACATTTTTAAAATATATATATAAAAAGACAATACTGCAACATATTTAGGAGTATGTCAGAAAAATGAAGTAACTTAGTGTCTGTCATATAATCAGCATTATCTCTTTAACATGCCTAATTGAATTGTATGGCATATGCAGCATGTGCTGCTGTAACTTAAAATATTGCTGAAGTTTAATTGCACCATAATCAAAATTTAAATCTACAAAATAAAATTATAATTGGTAGAAGTTTCTATGTTTTATTGTGCTGTCGTTTACTTTAACATTGATCGTAAATATAGTAGCATTTCAAGCATAGGCCTTTTAAAGGAAGGGGTAGGGAGCATCTTTGGGAATAGCACATGGTTATTTGTGACTTACAAAACTGCTATGAAAATCCAGGCAAACAAATGCATGCCTTGTATCATAATTTATTGCAGCATTTTCATTAATGTTATTCTACTTCTCCTTGGCAAATGATCAAGCTGAATTTTGTAACAGTGTTTTCACTTGCTTATGTAAGATTGTTATATATATAGTTGTGCTGTACATCTATACTGTATGAACATAGATACTGTTTTGTGCTTTGTAAAAGGTCGATTATCTGTGCGATAAATACTACTATTTTGAAAAACAGGAGTATATTCTGTTGTTATGGTGTGGTGATGCTATGACAGGAATCATGTCAATACATTCAGAATTGCCACCAGTAAAATAGCACTGAATTTATTCTTTCACGTGTGATGATTTTACGTTCATAATTCCTGTTAATGGTAATGAGAAGTAGATATTTAAAATCCAGGCATATCAGCACCAGTATCTTAGAGTTGTAATATTGAATTGCATAATTTTAAATTAAGAAATTAATTTTGATTGCATGTATTAAGTTAAATTCCCACCATCAAGGAGTAGTAAATCAGAAGTTGGATAGTCATTTTATCATTTTATTAAGACTGTAGCTGAACTCAGGATTATTAGTACATTCATGTACTAGAATGACTTCACTGTGACTCCTCACTCACCTTATTGACTCAACAGAGACTGTTGGTCATGCTATATCCTGTAGCAGACTAGATTAAGTAATCAAAAGAAGGGGCTAAAAGTACATTTGATGAGGTAGCTGGGGTGATAGAAGTGAGGGAATAAGATGCATGTACTATTTCTGCACAGCACAGATGGCCTTTCTGAGATAGAAGAGGTCTTCAATGAATAGTTTCTTTTGAGAACCATTCCTTCTCCGGAAAAATAATCTGTTCATCTTTATAAAATTTACGTATTTGTTTTCCATTCAGTGTAGGTGCGGATCTTCATAAGTCTACTAGTTGTTCTATGGTCAATCTTGAGGCAAGCTCAAGGAGCCATTCTGTGGTTCTCAGCTCTTGGTCCAAGCTCTCAGTCCTCTGAGCAACTGTGCAACTCATTGGTCTGCAGAGTCACTATATATGCTAGGTTTCTTGCACATCAATATGAATCGGTGTTCTTCATGAATCTTGAGGCTGTCTATGATTTCCTTAGAGGGATTGGTTTATAAAGCAAAACATTCTGAGACACCCACAGATGCCTGTTGTGCTAGTGGAGTCCCTACTCTGTCTCTGTGTTAGACTTCGGTTTTAAATACTTAAGTGAATGTTTCCATTTGTCTCTAGTGTACAAATTATGTTACAGTCCCCACGTTTGAGTGGCTTGTTTATCCTTAACAGCGTCATCCACAGTCATGTTATTTTAAACTGAGAAATGGGATTTACTTAAGTATTTGCTAGGATGTTTTTCAGGTTTAGCAGGAGCTAAAATTTCAGCTGTTTTACTTCTGTAGGGTTGGGCAATATATTTTGCATAGAGAGGAAGGTTTTTTTCCTTTTATACTGTTACTTTCTGAAATAGTGGCAGTAAAAGTTAAACAAGATGTGCTAAAAATTAGAAGAAAGTGATTACATTTCAGTGATGGATCTTTTTCTAATTGTTAGCTTCCTCTTATTCTTTAAATCTGAGATTATTAATCATTGAGAAATATGGTTTTAATAGCCACAATAAAAGAAACAAAGCACTAGTGAAGTGCAGCAGCTTTTGATGTTTTGTTTATCCTTTTTTATAGTAGCAAATAATTTCTGTAAATTTATCAATGAGTGCTAGGAAGAGCTGTAGTCAAAAAGGTATGAAGTGCTTGTGCTATAGTTGTACCTTTATAGCAGTACTGTTTTCTAGTTTATTGCATAGGCAACGGCTGTAGGAACACTTGATTTGGCAGACCCTTAAAACTGGCATTGTCAGGAGCAGCTTCGAGTTTAAATTTACTGTTAGCGCCCGTTCGCAAACTGTCTGAAGAGCTGCAAGAATACGCTAGCCCTGAACATGAAGATAGAAGTTTTACTATTTTTTAATTAATCTGACTTTTACTACCTATTACATATTGTCTTCAT
Organism: Egretta garzetta; assembly: GCF_000687185.1. Lineage (NCBI taxonomy): Eukaryota > Metazoa > Chordata > Aves > Pelecaniformes > Ardeidae > Egretta > Egretta garzetta. The sequence continues at coordinate 770,437 of NW_009258281.1, read as the reverse complement.
GTTTATTTTATATTGAAAAGAAAAAGGAAAAAATGTCAGGGTTATAAACTGAATAAGGAGGATTTATGTGGCCACAACCTTTGTAGGTGATTTTTATGTTTTTTATTAGCAAGCCAAGCAAGATGTAGTTTGCAATAAAAGTTTTACTATGCGTTCCTGCTATTGCTTTCAACTTCCTTTCCTTACATTTCAGATGTTTGTAAATAATTGTGGTTGTGCTTAAAATAATAAAATAGAGTGCAAATGTGTTGTAGTACAGATACTATAGACACTGGAGCATTTTGAAATTGAGTTGTTTCAATATTAAGAATCTTACAACATGGGCTACTGAATATTTTGCTGATGGCATTCTGTTCAGTGGGTGCACTAAATCTCTCAATTTTTTTCATAGCCTGCTAGAAAAGGATACCTTATTCCTTCAATTACAGACAACATGAAAAAGAAGATAAAATAACGTTCAGCTACTATATTTTATATTAGTTTTCTGCCACTCTTGCATCAAAGCACTTAATATTATTTCAGTAGTTTCCTGCTTAGTATTTTGTTCTGTTTGAAACCACCTATCTCCATTGCACCATAACTAAGCAACTTGGAGAACAGAGTGGAGTATCAGGATTTTCATCATGGGAAAAAGGGAAACAGAAACAGCTTTGAAACTTTCTTAAAAACTTTGAATCTTAGATTTAAGTAGTGTCTTATGTCATCTTTATAGTGGTCATTGTTCACGTCTTTCCTCAGGAATTCTCTGATTCTTGTAAAAACTAAAAGTTGAGGAAAAGTAAAATAGGGTTTGGAAATTTCATACTATAGTTTGCTTTTTAAAATGTTTTAGCTTAATTCACATACTTTATTTTTGATAGTCTGATGGTTGATTCATTCATTTTGAACAATTACAGCTGAGACTATTGTCATTCTTATTTGTATATTTGTATTTTAAAAATTTCTTTTGTTTACTTCCACTATTTGAAGGTATGGGTTCTTAGTAATCCTTAGATTGTTTTGAAAGCTGAGATAGTTTGGACAAAAAATGAGAAACACTGTAAAACTGAAGTCCTGTTGTGAAAACTCTGTGTTTGAAAAGGAATTTCTGAGTAGGGCTGCTGATTTGCATGGGACTGCTTTGATATTTAAGAGCTAAAATATGGACATTTCAAGGTATTGAAATTTGTTTAATCTAAAAGAAAAGAAAAAATACAGAATATACCCTCCATAGCATATCAGATTTTTTAATTAAGCAAACAATTATTAAAATTCTTTTTTCCTCCCTCTAACTTTGAGTAAAAAGATAATTTCAATGGTGTGTAAGTGTACCTATCGGTGATTACTGCAGTACTTTTACAAGTATAGAAAGCAGAGATAATCCTGATTTTTGGGTGAGAATTGAGAATAGAATATTTCCTTGAAAGTATTTAGTGATACAGATCGGGACATCTTGCTGAATCTTGGACATACACAGTAGCTATGCCCTAAGAAGAATTTTCATAACTTTGTTCTCATTTCTGAACAAAATATCCAATATTTGCTTTTTAAATTGAATGTATGGGTATACCAGGACATATGACTATGATTGTGCCCTTGTGCATGTCTTGACTACAGACTTAGAATGACCTTGATAATTTTCAGATTGGAACTACTGATTATGATAGGCATCCATTTTTGGGGGGAGGGAAAATTGCTTCTCCTCCCTCACCAAAGGACTTTGAATCACCAAATTACTGTCTGATGATCTTTGCCTCAGTTAAGCTTGCATTTTTATGTTTTTTTAGAAATAAAGTAACAAGGCTTGATCTTGCTTGCACTTGCATAGTGAAGCTAGTTCTTTTCAATTTTTAACATCTGAGTAAAGAGAAACTTAGAACTATGTGTTATGGTGATATAGACAAGGCCGAGCTGTGATTTAGACAAACTGATTTAGATGTTTTCTGGTTTGTATTAAACTATAGTACATTTTTCTCAGCTGTGAGATGATTTAGATCAGTTCCACTTATCTATTCACTGCTGTCAATGTGTTTTGACAAATGAGTCTCTTGTGTCTTCCTCAAGGAAAACGAAAGCTGTAGACTTGCTCTGAAGAGCCCCGCTATCAGAAGCGAAGAGGCAGTCTTACCATAAAAATTCAGGACAGGAAAGAAAAGAAAGATTTCTAAGAGCTTTAAGGGTAAATTGCCTTAATTGCATAATGATTTCCATCAAGACAAGATTTGTATCTTATTAGGGAGAATTAAGTAATGGTTTGAGACTCTGAAAGATATGAGTTTGGTTTACAAGCTCTCCTAGAGAATTCCAGCTTCATCTGGGGTAAATCACTAAATCCTCATATGGTTCAGTCTATTGACATGTAAAAAAAAAACAAAACAAAAACAACCAAACACACCACCACCACCACCAAACAAACAAACACACACACACACACACACACCCTATTCCCTTCTCTTCTGGTTTGTTTTTGTGTAGGGATGTGTGAGGTCTTAGGGCAGGGAATGCTTTTATGAGTTTATGCAATCCTGATTTCTATAAGGCTCTCTAGGTAAATCATAAGAATCAGCAGTACATCCTTTTATTACTTGGGGGTGTAGATGGGTTTGCATTATTACCTTGCCAAGCATCTAGCATTGGGATGTCTTCCCTGTGCCTATAGAACAAATGGAGATAATGATGCTTACTCCCTTCTGCTAATATTTTTGAGAGCTATGGAAATACTACATGTAAATGGACTAAGAGACATGGATAGCTTTTTATGAGTGGCCGACAGTCTTTTACACCTGTAACTTTAGATAACAATGATAGTGTAGTTTCTAAATGACAGTTGGGGCATGTACAATGCACCATTTTGCTTTTACCATTGTCAGTGGCTGAGGACACACATTCAGAATGCTTATGGTTCACAGAGAGTCTTCTAGGACACTGTTTTGAATATAATGTTCCTTGCCTTTGATGATAAAGTAATAGGACGTTTAATTTTGCAGGCAGGAAATGCATTACTTTCTCTTTTATACTGATATAAGAGAAAAGCTTAATAGCTTTTCATGTTTGTCATAGTACAAATGTCTAGTACATTGCAGATAGAAGAGTGAACAAAAACATAATACATTGCTTTGGCTCCTTAGCCCTCAGTACACGCATTTCTGGGATTTTGGCATGCACGTTACCATTGCCAATGCTGAAGTAGCATCAGGCTTTGCAATCAATGTTTGTAATAAATACGTTTCACAAAGCCTTGTTATGCAAGATCTCAACTTGTGTAATGGATTCTCTGTTACCCATAGGATTTAGCAATTGAAAATAATAGAATAAGGATTAAATAATGACGCTTCATTGCCAAAACATTTTTTGGGTAGAGCATCTTCATGTTAGCATTCTTGAGCATTTTTACTGTAGGAAATTTGTAGGATAAAGATACCGCATTCATTTCACAGTGACAAATATTTGTATCTGGGGAAAAGAAAGTCTGTATTGACCTATTTCATAGGTAGCTTGTTTGTGTTCCTTTTGAGGAGCTCAGAACCTACCTATCTCACATAAACTGATGTTCCAATGAAGTTTTGATAAATCAATACAGTAATAATATATTTTGGAAATGCTGTGAGAGGAGACTTTAAGCTGGTATTGCTTCTAAACTTCTTGGTAGCTTTCTCAGGCAGGAAATCAACTCGGCAACAGACTTGATGGATTTAAACTGTGGCTCTCACCCGGTGTGTACTGGGGAGCTACTGAAATCAACATTTCACCTGGCCATGAACAGTGATACCGCTGTACATGCCATTCAGACCCTGAAGTATGAACCATAGGTATGAATTATCTCAACAACTGAGGCTGAATCTCATGTTCTGGTAAAATAAAGGATTATCACAGCAAAGGAGGTAAAAACTACGATTTCAGAAATACTTCAGAAATTCAGTAAGGAATGATAGAAATAATATTTTTATATTATCCTGTTCTTTTTACTATATTTGTGAATCTTACAGCAGTAATTTACAGCATTATCTCCTGAAGTAGTATCTGTTTTTTTCTACTGGAAAATGCAAGACTTCCAGTCGCTTCTATTCAGAGTGCTTAGGCTTTCCTAGAATTGTTTCATTCTGAAATGAGTAAGTCTGGTTACAGTTAGTATTTGGTTTTGTTCCAGAAAGTGAATGAGACACAGTTTACAAAAAGCATGTTGATTTGTATGCTTCTTTGTTATAATTGTACTTGTTCAAATTTGTAATTCTTGAAAGGTAAAACTTTATAAGACAAGGAGTGCAGAAAGCTTCTAAGATTTGTATGAAGGCAGTGGCATATACTGGGATTATAGTCACTTTTAGTTAACCTCTTTAATCTGCTTTTTAGGCTGTGTGTAATATATACCATGCATTTATTTTAATCACTCCCAAATTTGGAAAATGTATGTGATTTTCTTGAAACTGGCTTCAGAGATCTGCAGGAATATTATGGCTGAAACACAATCAGAACCTGACATGTATTTCTTATAAAATTTGTAACTTTAGCCACAAATCACAGAATCACAGAATGGCAGGGGTTGGAAGGGGCCTCCAGAGATCATCCAGTCCAACCCCCCTGCTAAAGCAGGTTCACCTAGAGGAGGTTGCACTGGACATTGCCCAGGCGGGCTTTGAATGTCTCCAGAGAGGAGACTCCACAACCCCCGTGGGCAGCCTGTTCCAGTGCTCTGTAACCCTCAAAGTAAAGAAGTTCTTCCTCATATTCAACTGAAACCTCTTATGTTTCAGTTTGTGCCCATTGCCCCTTGTCCTGTCGCTGGGCACCACTGAGAAGAGTCTGGCTCCGTCCTCATGACATCCACCCTTGAGATATTTGTACATGTTGATGAGATCCCCTCTCAGTCTTGTCCTTTTCAGGCTAAACAACCCCAATGTTATGATTCCTTCCTGCAATAACAATGTAAGATTAAAGTAATCTTTAATCTTTACTTTTCTGTGCTTTACATATTTATTTCCGAATTCTGAATGTTTCTGATTTTGTTTGGTTGTTTTCCCCATATAGTTAACCTTTCTCTCCAAAACTGTTCTTATCTGCAGGAAAAGAATTTTTAATTCTGTTAATAATTCTCTTCCACATGCTTCAGATAGAATTTGAAGAATCTAGGCGTTCATCTGAGGTTGATTTTCTTTCTAGGCTCCTTTTTGCTTCTTAGTACACCCCTAAGTACACATAAGTAAGTGGAAATATAGAAAACTGTATTTAACAGATGGCTAATCTATCTGAAATGGCTAGTTTAAGACATAGATGTTAAATTAGCACCTTAGTACAAGATGTAGGTATCTTGCTAATACCCGAGTTAAGACAACAAAGGAGGATTTTGATCATTTGCTCTCCATGATTCCCACATTCTTTCTTCCTCTCTTGTCTTCTCTTTCCGGAGAAGAAAGACTGATGTCCTATGTCAGTCACCATTCTACGTCCTTGCCATTCTGTCAGAATTGAGTCCAGTGTTCTATGAATGTGATTTCTGAGCATCATTAAGTCAGTTTGAAGCTAAATAATTGCATAGGATAATAATACTGAGAAGTTCTTTTGCAAACAGAACTCTGTATGTAGCTTTTTAGCCTCAAAGTGGAAACACAAATATGGTTTGATGGAACAAAACTTAGCAGTGAACATCTACAGCTTCTGTTAGATCCAGTCTTTTTTTATAATCAAGTACAAAAAATAAATAAATGAAAAACCAGATTTTGGAGTGGTTTTGTTAGGCTGTGTATGTGATTGAAGCCACAGTCCACTGGAAAGTTTCTAGGTCTTGGGTCTGTAATAGATGCACTGATCATTAGGTCATTAGCTTAATTATTTTCATAATTTAAAAAGTTTGATTCAGGTTAATAGCATCCTTATAGAACATGTGGTGTAGAGAGCTTCTCAAATGGGAGACAAAATTACATTCTTTTGATAGTCTGTATTTCTGAAATTTGCTGTACACTCATTCCTACAAATTAACAGAATGGCTACCATCAAGTTAAGTGCAAACAGATTTTAAGAAAAAAGTTAGTGGTTATCCCTGCTGTGTGTGTACATTTTCAGATTAAAATACACTGATTTTAGTCCATTCTTAATCTTAGTGGTTGATAGGCATTTTAAAGAATACGGTAATTTCAGTCATTCCTTTAAAGCTTCTCACAGCAGGATGTCCTGAAATGTTGTGAACACCAATGATCAGCTAAGTCTTCAGAAAACAGTATAGACTTTGTAAGTGGTTTTGTAATGGCTAGTGTAGTCCTTAAAATATATTATGTGCAGTTACCCTCCTTACATTCTTTAATGACAATCTATTTTTAATAAAGCCATTTAGTTTGGTTAATTAGAGTTAGTACTAAATCTAGTCTGCTGACTAATCTTTGAAAATATCTTAGGCCACACTGAAAATGAGGCTGCAAGATAAACTGTATATATATGTATTTTGGCTTTTTGTCAACTTTATACTTGCAAGAAAAGTTTTTTGAAGAATACAGATCTGCCTCTTGATGCAAGTTACAGAGCTCACCTTCATGGAAAACGGTAAAAAAAATAGGCCATGGAAAAATGAAAAATAGCCCACGCCAGTAATCTCAGAGGGAGTTCTAGTCCTGTGTTTTATGTCAGTAGTATGCCATTTATCTTACCCAGTTTTTACCCTTGAGGCTTCTTGCAACCCCATGTTGTGACACAGCTTCTCTTCACTGGCTGGTGTACATGGAAACTTTCTTGTCCTTGTCCTCAGCTTCTGAAGTCTCAGGTCAAAGTAGTTCATTGTTCATAACACGTAAACTGGTACCTTCTACCACATTGTAGTAAGCAAACGTAATTTACTCTTGGAACTTACAAGAGAGTTTTTTCAACTTTTCCAAGAATATCACTGGAGCAGACCATAAAGCCAGCACAGACTCACAGATATTCTCAACTTAATGCTACTTGATCATACTTCTATAATTTCCTTTTTGGGACACGTCAACTGTGCATAGGTGAGACCAAGTGGACTGTACAGTCATGACATCAGACTACGATCTGCTTCTGATCGGACTGTACAGTGACCTGCGATAGGTCAGACTTAATCTGTGTCCAATACTAAAAATACATGCATTTAATTCTGTCCAGTTAGCTCTATCACCCAGTTCCATAGTAACAAGTTTTCTGCTCCTAAAGTGGTGCAGTCCAGCAATAATTCCATGGCTCTTATCACTTTAGGTTAACTGCTGGCGCTGAGGAAAGCTGGGCCAACAGCTCAGGGTATTTTAGTATTCTGTTGATGTTCAGCATTTCTGTATTTGGACCTTTTTGGGAATCCAGTCCTGCAGTGGATCTTTAGCATGTTATCCATGAATCTTTGAGCAATCCTCTTCAATCAACATCTGATTTTGCCTTCCATTATCTGATGATGAGGATGTGTTTCTTGATGATTGTCACTTCTACAAATGAGAGAAGTCTGTATAGCATACTCTTAAGATGTCCTATTCCATGTAGAAGAAGTTATCTTCAGAGTTCGTTCTAAATTAATGTGTAATGTGTAATTAGTTTCAATTAACTTTCCTGTTTGTTCTTGAAGCCTCAGACTTCCAGGACTGAGACCTCCTGAATGTTAGGTCTGTCTTCATCCTCCTTTGAGTGAACAAGAGCCTTGAAGAAAGGACTTTGCTTCAGGTCTGTAAGTGTTTTAGAGAGGCAGATGCTGTCTCCTGCTTTGGAAAGGCTGTTAGAGAGGTGCAAATCTGGAACTGCCTGCTGTTGTAGTCAATGCTATTGAAGAGCATCAGCAGCTGACTTGGAAAATGTCTCCTCTGAATGGCAGCCTGGAGTTCCAGTTCCCTCTTCAACAACTGTTACTATGTTGGTGAATTTTATTGGGGATTATGTGGCATGTGTGAAACTGGTCCTTGAGTCTTTACTCAAGCAGGGAAAAGGATCATCTTATCTAGGTAATGCTGATCTTTGGGAAATACTACCTGGAGTTACTCAGTCTAGATTTACATATATGTTTGAAGTCAAAGGAGAAGAAAGGTTATTGACCTGTAGCTGCTCTCATTTGCATTGTATTGTTTATACATGCATATGCAGCCCGTCTCTCTGTGTTCGTATGATTTTTTTCCATGTATAATCATAGTGGAAACCGTTTCACTTAGCTGATAAATCAGTAATTACACCACAGACCATGCTGCGTTGAACTTGGTAGTAGGACTAAACTTTATCCTTTTCATTTCCAATATGGAAGGCATAAGGAAAAATAAAGAGAAGGAAATAAAATATAAATGGAGTGATTTGGACAATGAGAATAGTTCTTCCATTCCAAACTGAGGAGCTTTCTGGCTACCAGTTGATAAAATTGAAAGGTTTCTAGAAGTTAACTTCTTTTAATCATGAGACGGTCCAGTGCAGGGTGGATCACTGCATCTTAAATTGGTAGTTTTAGACTTACTGTTAAACAATTTTTTCTGTTTAAGGAAAAATAATTCATTTACCTAAATTTTGACTGTCTTCTACAAAATAGTTACTAAAACCAGCGATTGTCCTGAACTTAATATAGGGGATTTTATACTAACAATTTAACAGACTTCCTTTTTAAACATCATATCTTCTTCCAGTAGCAGGTACATAGATTACATTAACAATAAAAGTATCAGGCCGAGTTTTTGTGACTCGTACCCGCATCATTACACAAATTTCATGAATATAAATGACAGCAAAATTTTATCTGCCATTTTTTTAACTGTATTTCTCCATATCCACAGTGTTGAGTTGCTTCTTTTCCATTGGTGTTATGATGAACTACACAGCTTGTTGGCTGGGTTTTTTTTCTGTTTTGGGGGAAGAAGAGGTTTTGCTGATATAAACAGTGAATTTGTATTTGGTTACAGATAATGATTCCTACTGATAGTTGATCCCTTTCTAGAGTAATGCCATATTGATATAACTGTCCAGAAGTTAACTCATAGGAATATAATTTTAGAAGAACAAACTAATAAATCTCATAGTATTCAGTTGTTCACTACAGACCCCAGTCTTCCAGTTATGTCTGCACTCAGCTTTAAGAAAATTGATCAAATCAGGACAACAGTGATTTAAAAAAATTGATGAAAATTGAAGAGAGGAGAAAAACAGAGTGGAAAAATAAGACATAATTGTGTTTTAAAAACAGTAACGTAGTAAGTAGTACATTATATGAACTTACACAGCATTTCTGAGAATTAATAATTTTATTTTTTTCTCCAGGATTCAGAGTTCCCTGTTGATACTTGTCAACTCATACCATGTGCATGCAAAAGAAGATACTCAACTCCTGAAATCTGGAGAGTATAAACTGAGCAACATTTTAAAAGGGAATGACTTAGCTGTGAGCTGGTAGGAACCATTAACAGTACATTAATTTTATTGTTACATACGTGCTGAATTTTATTTTTAAAAAAAGTCATTGAGAAACGTTTTCTTCAGGTAGATTTCTGAAAAGCTACTGGCAGCAGTCAAGGGGATGTTTTCTCTGAAGAATGTGAAAGTGGAAAAAATGATCATGAAATTTAGTGGGAGCGTAAATACAGCAAAACACCTGGGCAGAACTGTTTACAGACTGAGATTCATCTTTTATGTAAGAAGAGTGGGATTTGCTTAGTAGATATAGAAATGGGAACCAGAGATGTGACTAAACTCGGGTAACAGGAAACTGAATTATAATGCTGAATATTTTTGCAATTTGTATTTGATTGCAGTTTATTCCCTTGGGTCAAAAATCAGAAGAGTTTAAATTTAGATTAGCTTGAGCGTGCAAATAGCCTGTAAGCAATGACATTTCAGGGCTTGCTAGCTGCAGCTGAGGAAGAACAAACATTAAAATAGCTTTTAAAAAAAAGTTAGAGCTAGTAGCAAAGTTCAGACAATTCTGACACATTGTCTAGGTATGAATATATTTTAAAATTAATTTTAATAATAATCAATTTTGTTATTCAGATAAACTTTATGTAGCTTAATGCTGTAATAAATATCCACTGTACTGCTTTGAGTTTTGGCCTAGCTGGGCAGGCTTCTGCTTAGTCTCTCAGATGCTCAATTCTGGTTTTCTGTCTGACAAATCCTGAACATATATTTGTAAGGTAATATTTTGAATAATTTTCTCCTGTACTGTACAGCTGTATAGATTGGTCCGGTCAGGAAAGAAAGATTTCGAGTGGCGTCTCTGTGCTGCTACTCTAAGGAGGCTGTAGTAAATCCACCCAAAATATTGGTGGGTTTATTTGGCTTATCTGAAGAACACCAGGTGTGAGAATGGTGTGTAGTTTAAAAAAAAAAAAAAAAAAATTAGTCAGGCGGAGGAGGAAGACAATTCCACACTTGGCAAGATTTTCAGTGAATCAGGAAGAATAATGATGAAAATGTAACCTTTACAGGCTACATCATCACAAGATTTATAGGCATGACAGGCTACAGAGGAGCAAGTCTAAAGTAATCATCTTCATGTTAATGTTTGCCTTGTTGAAAGTTTGCCTTCACCTGTAGTAGAAAGACAGGTTCGAGTTGTAAATCACTTGTGAACGTTAAAATACATACATAACTGAAAATAGCAAAAGTTCATAGGCTAGTCAAGAAAGGGCACCTCTACCTAAATTTTTCTTACACTTGAACAATAACAGATAAATATCATACATGTTCATGTAAAACTATTCCTTGTATTCCTTATCTTTCTTCAATTATATTTTTATATCTTAGATTATTCTAGATCCTTATATCCAGTGTTTCTAGTTATTGTTGGAAGAGATATTCTTATGTACTGGGGAATTCTAAGTATTTTTTGCAGTTAATAACTGCAGATCACACCTTAAGGATATAGTGCCACTTCAGAAAGCAATTTACTGGAATAAAAATAAATTGGATGTCTTTAAATGCATTTGGAAACACTTTAGAACTTGCTTGGAGAAACAGCAACTAAACTGAAAAGAAAAAAACGGTGAGGATGTGAATGCAGTTTCATATACTGTCAATATGATGTTAACTTTCATGTAGAGATAATGCTTTAATGAAAGTGAGAGCCTGGGATAGTACTCTCAAATTAACTGAAATGCATATTTTAAAAATGTAAAAATATAGAACCATTAAAAGAACAAAAGAAGGAAGAATCTTAAAGTGTTCTTGAAAAAATGTAAACAACGTAATTGAATTTGTCATTTGCTTAAAAATCTCTGTGTACATGGTAGATCATAGTTTCTACATGTTTAACCATGTCTGAAAAAAACATTTAAAATTTATAGTCACTTCAATTAACAAAGAGTTTTACCTATCTGAATACCACTACTTAAAATCAATCTTTTTAAGTGATTAAAAAGAATGTATTTTGTTTTTCTTGTTAATGTTAAAGGCTATATTGTAGCCTGGTTTGCTTAAAGTAGGCCTTTTTTTGACAGCGTGTCCTGCAGTATTTTTTTAACACCCTGCCCAATTTCAGACAAATTTGACAGAAGAATAACAGACTCAGAAGTACCAAGGTTGCCATGTATTTCAAGAAAACAGATCTCTGTGTTGAAGAAAGGGTCACTTAGTACCCTGTTGGTTGCAGGTGGCTAAGAATTCAAAGAGGGGAGAGAAGTTGTGAATACTCTGGTTTGGGGGAAAGGCTTTAAATGGAGCTCATACCTTATTAGATGCTATAGAATCCAATCTCAAGGCACACAGCTAACACCCACAGAGCTTGGGTTATCATTTTTAGTTTAACACAGCAGCTATTCAGTCCTGAATCTGGCTTTCCTTGGAAGTCCAAGAGGTTATTAAATGCATAAATCAAGATTTTTCAGAGAAGAATGACTTAGATGAATTCTCTGTATAGGGAGTTAAAGTGGCCCATTTAAAGAAGTTCTGAACATTCACTGAATGTATTTATAGTAATTATGATCGTCTATTTGATTTTACAGACAGAAGTTGGAAATCAGTATCCACTAGATGAGAATTAATTCTTCTTGTAGTTCATAGGATAGATGGAAAACATTCTGTTGACTTAGGAGACCAAATTTCCTTTTTTATGATTTAGGTTTTTCTCACCAGAACCATTGTATCAAAACAACAAAACAGAATCTGGTTCATGCATGTATATTACTGGGTTCCCTTACATTTCTCTAGAAATTGGAGCACCTGCAAACCCAAACTCACAGTTTTTACATGCCTTAAAGCTGATGTAGATTAGTTCTTTAGACCTTCCTCAGTATTCATTGAAATGCATATTTGCAGAGGGGGGGAAAAAAATCCCCTGGGAAACCTTGTTTGTTTTCTGCGAAGCTGAATGTTTCCCACTTTTCAAATCATCACATAGGCATTCCTCTTCTGCATTAAGCTCACATTTCTCCAGTGTCCTTTTAAATATCCTGGTAAATCTCACTCTGCCTACAAGAATCACTGTAAGATCTGTAATGCCTAAATGATCTTCCCAGCCTTACTTGCTTACTGTTCATTTTCTCTTCACCTGCTGTCTGCATCTTTCATGTAACCCCAAGGGGTTTGCATGGCTTTCCATAGAAAGTACTTCTACAGTCACCATATGCAATACTACATCTGTCATGGTTTATATTGTCTTCACTTGGGAAAAGAAAGATGCCCATGCAAGCATTATTCAGTGTTGGAAAACAGGAAAATGTCATGTATTATTTTGGAGAGATGCTTATCTCAGATGCAGCTGAAAAATTAACAGTAATGGCATGCGGGTTTCAGATTAGTACAATACTATATTTAGCATATAATTTCATGTATTTTGTGGATAGACAATAGTTCTATTTCTCTTGTTTAAGTCTCAGATCAGAAAATTCATGTTGTGAAAATACTGTCTATTTGCAGCTTAATTATGACCTTTTTTAATACCTTTTAAGCAGAATGACAAGTGAAGGCTCCATCACCTTGCTTTTTTCTTAATTTTTTAAGATGTCATCAAGTTGTCCTCCTTCTTCCCTCCCATGCCTCACACACAGAGCTTACAATTCTCCATTTAAAGTTTATTTCATGTTTATAATCTACAGTAATTGCTGCAAAAATGCCACTTTTCATTGTGGGTAGAAGTCATAAAGTTTATAACCTAATATTTTAAATGGATGCTTTACCTAGTAAGTATACCTGCATAAATAGAAAATTTATCATATATTATTCTTGTTTATGTGTAACCTGATGTTCCCAAATCCTTTATCCTTGTTCGATATTTTGTAAAAGAACAAGATAGAGAATCGCAAATGCTCTGCTGAGGCACAGTAAAAATATGAAGCTGGAGATGATAATAAAGAAAAGCAAATACAAAATGTTTAGTGATTATCTAGGCTTTCCTGATGGGCTCAGTAAAAGATAATTTTTCCATAGGGACTAATTCATCATTATATCTTATTATACTGTTTTCCCCCATTTTTTATCAGTGGATTCCAGAGATTTTAAAAAACTTATCTCCTTGGGAACCATGCAAATTGACTTGCAGCGTAAAATTGTGTAGGTGATTATACAAGACGTATTCACAAATTGAAATTAAAGTTACAGTCTTGTTCCTCTCTACTACATTTTTTTCCTTCTTAACATATAAATACATACGCACTGGTACACACAGATGCATGTACACATGCACACAGAAGAATAATCTTTGCAGGAAAGAATTCTTTGAGTGTTGACATGAGGAACTTCTTTTGAAATAGTTTATAGTCTTAAATTTGCTGTAAAAAGGTTATACTGATCTGCATTGCATCTTCAGAGTTTCAAGGTTTCCATTTATATAGTAAGGTGGTGGAGGCAGAGAGAACTGAGAGCAGTGTGAAGAACCATGCATTTTGTTGTGTTGGTCGAACTTTGATATCTGGCCTGTACTCTGTTTTAGTCCCTTTTAGACGTATCTCCCAGTTTTCTATTCCATTCTCAAACTTTTGCTTTCATAGAGTTGCTTCTGGAAAGAGCAGGCCATGAAGACTGCGTTTCTATAAACAAAGTAACAGAAGTAGTGCAGGTCATTTTTAAGCAAACATCTTGGTAGCTTTCCTCTGCTGCCCTTCCTGCGTTAACATCTCAAAGCAACTTTCTCGTAGTCTTTTCTGTCACTCCTTGATATTTTTCTTTATTGTGATGCCTGTAGTGTTTTGACAAGTTATCCTGATGGTTTGCTGAGACTGCTGCCTGTTACACCAACGAATGTCATTTCCATCTCTCTGTCTTAGGGCTGGTGAAGTAATGTCATTTTGTTCCATGTCTGAATGATGCCAAGCAAAATAGGGTCCATCTACCAAGAGGTGATCAGTCGTATGAATGATACGGTGTCCTCATATAATAAAAGCTAGAAAACCGAGGATTCAAAGTCCAAAATTCATGTAGGTGAAACTTCCTGTTGAAGAAAAAAAATTTAGGGAGGCAGAAAAATATTTATAAATTATTTAAATGTCTTATTGCCTCCCTAGAACATAAGAAAAGATTTTTTTTTTTATTTTTTTTTTTTGTTAAATTACACTTTTGTGTGAACAGTAAAACTTTTTAATTGTGCCATCATGTGCTGGTTTCTTGCATGAGTAGCCACAGTGAATTGGAGATTGCATTAGCAATATTAGCAGCTGCTTAGTTTTCCTGTTTTTAAAGGAATATGATATACAAGGTTAAGCTACAGCAGAGCCTAACTTGTGCTGTGGCCATTTTGATCAGTTTAGCTCCAGCGTCGCAGGTTTTGAAGCTTTATGGAGCATGTCTTCCATGGATTGCTGGGGCAGTATGAGACTCCCTGTCTTCCAGCTTCTGTGATTCAGAAGCCACCTGGGTTTTTTTTTTTCTGTTCACTTTGTTTTGTATCTTACTCATTCTCATTTCTAATACATGCTTCAGACTCAAGTCCATGACTCTTAAAAGGAAATTTTGGGGTTTTCAAAGTGTAGGTTTCAAAGCTGTGCCTCTGACAGCTATGATTTAGCTCCTGAATGGAAGTTGTTTTCCCTACCAAACTGCTCTGGAACCCTGAGGCATGTGTATTTCCCTGGGACTAACCATCCCAGCATGTGATCTTTAAAAACATTTATATAATTTAGCTAAGACAAAAGAGCTCCTTTCTAAAAATATTTTTGAGAAGGCCCTTGTTTTCAGATCTTAGATATTCCATTAAAACCACTTTATGTCCTTGTAATTTTGTAAGCAAATAATTTCTAATACTGAACCTTTCAAATACTTATTATACAAGGAATTAACTTTTTTATTAGAACTGCAGATACCCCTTTTCTGTTACTGTTCTTCAAAAGCCAAAGCTTTAATTATTTTTTCAACTTACATATGTAACACTGAGGTTAAAGATGAAGAAAGTGAATCTCATCTCTATATAAAAATATTCAGGGGTATCTCTCCTGGGAGGAAAGGTTGAGAGACCTGGGGCTGTCCAACCTGGAGAAAAGGCGCAGGGGCAGATCTTGTCAGTGTGTGCAAATATCTGAAGGGAGGGGGCAAAGAAGACAGAACCTGGCTCTTGGGACCAGAGGTGGTGGGCACAAACTGCAGCAGAGGAGGTTCCATCTGAACATCAGGAATTGCCTTTTCACTGTGCGGGTGACTGAGCACTGGCACAGGTTGCCCAGAGAGGTTGTGGAGTCTCCATCCTTGGAGATACTCAAAAGCCATCTGAACGTGGTCCTAGGCAACTGGCTCTATGTAGTGCTGCTTGAACAGGGGGGTTGGACGAGATGTATAAAGTATATATATCTAATAATACGTTTAGAAGTATGTGCTATTAATTTAAATGTCTGCTGAATTAAGGGTAGACAGTGTGGTTGCAGGACTGGACTTTTGTGCATGCTGAAATATTCAAATACTCAACTCTGTCTCTTTTGAAATATTTGAATTCTACCTCTTTTCAAAAGTAGAAGAAACATGAGTGGAAGCTTGGGTTGATCCTTATCACCTTGTATATGTGCAAAGAAATTCCTATTTCTCCTATTTTATTTCCCCTCTCCCCATTCTGAGAACCTTTCAATATGTTAGAAGGAGCAAGAGATGGTTAGGTGTAGAACTAAGAGTCACTCAGTGCATCTTCCTGACAAGGGAGAAACAAGAACAACGCTTGACTGGGTCACTCTGGACAGATCAGTCTGTACACTTGCAACAAGTTGGTTTTTGGTGGTGTTTCAAACTGTCAGCTTTATCTGATACATCCTGTCAAGTATCTCAGCGTTATATTAATGTTAATAATAAATTCTTTACATCTATCTTTACAATACAGGAATTAAAGTAATCTCCGTTCATAAATGCTTGCATTAATGCCTTTTTTCCCCCCGTGACTGAAAAGGCATTTTGCTGGCCTTGACAAGAAGTGTAAAAGTGTGTTTACACTGCAAGTAAATGAAGTTCTTATTCTCCTGCCAAAGAACAAGTGGCAAATAACCCTAAAGCTTCAAAGTGTGGTGGGTACTCCTAACAATGCCTCCAGTGGGACGGGAAGAATGCGCTTTGCTGGCTTATTGTCCCAGCTGCCTCTCTGTCCTTGTCGAAGCATGTGTGGCCGATGTCAGGCACACAGACTAGCACCAAGGTCCTTTCCCCGGTGCCATCTCAGGCACAGCTGGCTGAGATGTGCAAGGCAGCCCTGGACTTGAGCAGCTCTCAGAAATGTGGGTGCCTGCAGCCTAAGCTGCAAGCGCCAGCACGGGAAACTCAAAAGCTGAGTCAGGGAGTGAAGAGTTCCAGGCTGCAGTGGGCAGCGCAGATTTAATTTAGATGTAATGCACAGCGAAGACAGGGTGGGCATATATATCTCTGTATATTCTCATATGGCTCTGACTATCCTGCTAGCTGAGACTCATCCACGTACTTATCTCCCCAACAGTCCTGCGAGGTGGTGTTATCCTCATGTGAAATATTTCCTGCACGAGTACCTAAGTGGAAGATCCAGAAATTAAATTCATGTCTTCTGAGTCACAGTTCAGTGCTTTAACCTTTGATTTCAGAGTATCACTGTTTCCTATAGAAATTAAATTCTTAATTTCTTTCTGCATTAGGGCCCACAATGTAACAGAGAGGCTATTTCATGGACTTCAGTCTGTTCATTATCATACAGTCTCTGCAACAGCTTTAATGCAGTTTATGTGGAAGAAGTACTCATAGGAAAATGTCAAATGTAGTTTAGCTCCCTGTAATGCAGTTTAATAAGGAGAAAAAGTGAGCTCTCCGTGAATAATCAGCAAGAACGGTGTGGATCACGCTTTGATAAGCTCTGTGAGGGCTTGCTGCAGAGATGGTGTGAATACACAACTCCTGGCTACAACCCTTTCAACTTCATTTGTATCTTTTTCTACCTAACACAGTAAGAAGGGAAGTAAATGGTTCCCTTAGCTCCACATTTGCCTCTTGCCCCCACTCGCTTTTTCCCTGGTAAATGTTCCCTCCTGTTCCTCTCTATAAGCTTTTGGTTATCATAGCCTTAAGAAGTCCTTTTATTTCTCATTAGGTTTGTCTGCAACTTTGGCCACAAGTGATTACTCCTGTGGGAAGGCATTGGTCATCACTTTAACGGGCAGCTTGAAACCACATCAGTAGTAATTTGAAGTCATATTGTGTTCTTTTATGGTGCACACATGAAATGAGCTGGATATATCTGTAATTTTGTTAGTGAACCTTTATCAGAAAACCAGAAAATTTTCAGGGAAGGTCCATTTCAGGAAAAGCATATAGTACTTTTTTTTTTTAACTAGTTACATTTGTAGTTTTTGCAGCAGACTGCAGAAAAACCTGGAAGTACTTGTTTACAAAAATATGATTGTAAAAAATACTGTCTTAACTTTATTAAGGCTCTTGCATATTTTCCATAGACTGAAAGATATGTTGGTAGCTGCCAGCTCTACTAAATTTGGTTTATTTTCTCTTTATTCCCAATAGTCTGTGGACAAGAAGGGGGTTGAATAGATTGGGTTGTTAATTTTCTGATAAGTTTCACAGTCAGCCTGTGGTGATCCAAATATTCTGAACACCAAATACACTAATAACTAAATTTTTAATGTGCAGAAATCAGTTGTTACTCTGAAATTGTGTGTGAGGTTGCACATGCTGAAATATGGAATTAATTTAATAAGGAATTCTATGAATTTAATGAGGGATTCTATTTGCCAAAACTTTTAACGCATTGCAATTAATACCATAAAGCACTTTTCATTCTCTTTGGTTGATGCTATCTTGTAGAAATTATGAATTGATCTGGTAACGCTTCTGATCTTTCCTTATTCTCAGTCTGATCTATGAAAAGATGTTGTTGCATGTATTAGAAACCTACAGTACTAACGATTCCCTTTTTATTGGCTGAGGTAATAGAACCTGAAATCACTACCATTCATTTGTAGGCCAGTTTCATAACCTGAATGTAAAATCACTAAAGGTTTTGGGTATTTATGGTTTCAATGACTCAGAAGTACAACACTAACACATAGGTACATAAAGATGGCAGTTTCTATTTGCCTAACTCTATCTTCTAGTCCCTTTGGCTTGGAAAATCTCACACTGGTGTTTTATCTTGTGGGACGTTAATATCTGAAGTTTAAAAGAAGACCTTCAGTTGTTTTTTCACTATCTAAATATTTTTAAAGGAGGTTTTAAATTAGTAAAGTGAACCTAGTACTCGAACTGTGGTAGCTTCAGTGTCTCTGAAGCAAGACAAATACAAGAAAAGTAAAGAAGAAAATAGGTGTATTTACTCTTGTGTTTGAGTGAGTAAATATCCAGCAGGCCACAAAAAAAAAAAAATTTACTGGATTGTGGGCAAACTTTCTGCATTGTTGCATGAAAGTTCATAAATGTAAAAGAGCAACAAGGAGAAATATCTTTGAAAACAGAACTGATGGAGTCACTCCGAGAATGACGTGAAGTGTCCCCTCAGGACATTCACATCATGCTTCAGTATGGTTAAGATGAAGCTTAACTTTTAATATCCATTACAGAGTTTTTTCAGATACTCTCTTTTGTATGTCATGGAATAACCTTTAAACTATCACAAAGTGGTTGGGATTACTCCACAAAGACACATAATTTTAGAGTTTTGCCCAGGACAGTGGAAGAGAAAAAGCATAAAAAATGGTCTTAGCTGATTTTGTACACTCCACATGAAGACCAGACAGGACACAGAACACAGTTCCATGCCTTTTTGTTACACTTACCAGGTGTGCCTGCCTAAAAGATAACATAAGACAGCACTCTCATGTGGTTGCACACTAGGGAGTGATCTGAACTTCCCAGAAAAAGTATCTCTAAGGTTACAATCTCAGTATCTTGGGCTCTGTATTCTTGAACAAGTGCCAGTTCTCTTGCACTTGAAAATAACTGTATTAGAGCTGTACTTTCAAGACAGATTTATAATCAAATGAAACTTAAGATATCAGATATTTCCAAAGTAGGGTATGATTGCTAAATGCTGACCTTTTGATTCCTTATAAATCAGATTATGGGAATTACTCCACACTTCCACTGCTGTCCCATCTGTGGGTGTGCCCGTGTATTTTCACATTTCATCTTTTTCACGTACAAAAGTGTACATATTGACTGTGCTCACAAAATATACATATAGTTTCTTTTTTTTGCCACTCCTGATGATGATTTTCTTTTTATCCAATTTTATTTTCACTACGTGTTCATGGTAAATTCTGAAAATACCAGTGTTGATACACTTTGAGCTATGCAACTGTTGATAAGGTTAGCAGAAAAAGTAAGAGCTGAACTCAGGTTTTAAGAATCTTGAAAAACATGTTGAAGTCCTGTGGGAGGAGAGTGAATTCCCCTGGGTTTTATGGCTTGAAATGCTGAAACTGACTTTTAAGTTTCACCTGTTGGCCTGTGCTCAACACAAGTCCTTCCTTGTTCCTCTACTTCTCATTTCCATTCTTAATCTTTCAGAACTATCTCCTTGGAGAATTTCCAGCATGGGATGATAAAATGTCCAAATACAATTGGTCAGAAAATCCAGAGTAATCTTTATATTTAGAGTGCTTTACCAAAGTTTGCCTTTAAAAAAGCAACCAACCAGCCAACTTTTCGGTAGTTTCACTTCTGTACCTGATGCCAATTTTTATAGCAGCGTTTTAGGCCAAGAGTTTACATATTTCTTGCTATAGTTAACAGACCTTGGGATAACATAGCACTGCCAGGAATTCAGTGATAGATTTTAAAACTTGGTTTTGAAGGAGATGCCATAAACATAAGAGTCTGTGCGCTGTCTGTAATGGGTGCTTTTGTTTTGTTTCTCCTGGCTGTGAGAATGATGGTGTGTCCTTGTTTTGTACAAGTACTTACGAGCAGATGAAAGATGCATGACAGTGATAAGTTATGGCTATGGGCTTATTTACCCAATAGGCTTTAATTGCTGCTGTTATAATTAATGAGGACTGGCATAAAACTAGAAAATTTCTTGAGCATCATAATCAGATCATATTGGTTTGTGTTTCTTACCTATACCAGATCAGCTAGGAACTAAGGGATCCCTAACTAGGGATTTGGGAACTATAAAATGGAGCAGAGGTATGGTAGTAATAATTTTACTTTAATATTTTCACTAATGCAGATATTTTCAGGGGCCGTGCTCAGCTTCAGGGACAAACTTCTTATATCACTCAAGTGCTCAAATTCTAATTCAGATCCAGCTTTCAGCAGTTAGTATGCAAGTGTATAAACAGGCATCCATATTTCAGAAAAGACTAACTCCCATGTAGAGACTTGGACAAAATTATTATATTTCCTTAAGGATGCTCAGCATATTCTGAAAATCCCATCCCAACTGTAGATGGTGCTAAAATTTGAAATTCTATGGAGTTTTCAGTTCAGTCTTTATGAAAGTCGTTATGAAATTCATGTTAAGATTTTTCATTCATCAATGTAGGACAGCATGTCTACTGAGGTAAGCAAGTAGCAAACTGCTTCTGTCAAGCCAGACAAAAGAACATCTTGATTTTAATCTTTGCGCTAGTTGATGCTAAGTGCTGGAATAGCACTTGCCAGATTTTCTTGTACCCCTCTTTTCTTGTTTCAAAACAAATTGGACATAACTCTAAGTTATCATCAAAACAAAATTGATGGAGATTTCAATTTCCAGTCCCTGGGACATAGACATTTGCATTTGAAAATAAAAATGTCAACCAGGTGAATGTCTGTCTAAGAATATGATCATCCTTATTTCCTTGTGAGTCTTCATAGTTGTGAAAGTTAATGGACTGCAACACTGGAAACCAAAGTTTCTACATTTATCAGGGCTATTTCCAGACTGAGCTTCTGTACTGTTGATATTTATTTGCTTGTTGTTTTTCTTTTCCTTGAAAATAAAACCATCTGTATGTGAAATGGCATGTTTTAGGCAGAGGCTGTCCAAAAAAAAACAAGTTTGCTTTATTAAGATTTAGAGCTTACAGTTGTCCATGTATCTGCAGACAGGGTTTTTTTGGCCTGCTTTATTTCTATAGTTTGATTTAAAAATTCATTCAGAAATAGAGGTTATTTTAAATCATTTCCATTAATTTATTGTATTGAAAAGAGCAAGCTTGTGATTTGCTACAAAGGAAAATATCTTGGATGTGTTCCTAGCTGATATTCAAAAACATCTTCCGTGTAAAATAGCCTTTGAAATGGCAAAGCTTTTTGAGAGCAACAAAATAAAGAAAAAATAAACCCACCACCCTATTACCTAGGACTGCATGACAAGTTATTCCACATCCTAGAAGTAGCAATTAAGGAAGAGAGACAGCCCTCCACACAAATATTGGGCAAAAGTCTCTCCAATGTTATTGTGACCAATAAATCTCTACCTGGCTGCAGATGGAGCCTGCAGGCAGGGTGCCTCGCCTCCCCTGGAAAGGGGTGGCTTTGAAAAGCTCATTTCTTTCTAATGCACCTGAAATAATTCTCTGAAACAGAGACGAATAAGCCTTAGTTTAGTATTCTGGGGGTTTGTTGGCTGTTTTTTTCCCTGCTGGCCAAGAATCCTGCCGAAACTGCCCCACTTATTCCAGAATAGACTTGAAAAGGAGGTGTGTGTGGGGTATTTGTTTACTTATTTGACCTTTCCTAAACTTTCCCGCTATTCTTCATGCCATGTCAATTAACTGATTAACCGACCTCTTCCCTTGGGTGGGGCATGGGGGCTCTGCGGGGCAGGGGTGGCAGCCGTGGGGCAGCGGGAGGTTGGTGTGAATGGTGGCAATGCTTCAAGTCCAGGTGAGGCCACCTGAAGTGTCTCGAGGCTGACCTGGAAAAAACAACGCAAAGCTGCACAAACCCCAAATTCTGGTTTATTAAATTTAGGTGTGGTTAAGGGGGTAAGAATATTTTAGTTTCTGCTTGATAAATCGTGATGAATCAGATGAATGCTGATTATTTTCTACCACCAGCTTCTGGTTAGTAACTGGTCTTTTGTTACCAGTTGGACTTTTCTCCCTTCGTTCTTAGTGTTTGCGTAGTGTGGGTTGTGGTCTGCATGTTGCTTTTGTTGTTTTTGTGTTCATTGTGTCATCGCTAGATCTTAATATCATTAAATTGCTCAGTGCTGCTTTATTGTCCATATGCTCTTTGTATGCTTTGTGGTTCGCTGTATTAGTTACTTAACAGAGAACTCTTTCACCTCTTTTACCTCATATTTTAGAGAACAACTCTGCCACTAAAGGAATTCTCAGTAAGCAAGCCAAATCTCTCAACCATGCAAGGTAATAGAATTGGGTTTTGTAGTTTCTGAAGACTGTAGGGGTCTGAGGTGGGTGGCTGCTGCTTCTCTGGAGTAGCTGTGTGGTATCCGTGGTGCGGACACTTCCAATAAACTCATTCAGATTAATTTATTGGTCTCATTTGTAGAGTAGTTACAGTTTATTTTTGAGTGTCTTTGAATTAAAGTATGGTTTGTTTGTTTGTTTTTAAACTTAAAGTCAGTAATGTCCCCATGCTTCTGTTTGGTATTTGTTTTTTCCATGTGTTTGAGTTGTGGATTGAAAGTACCAGGAAACCAAACCTCATAATTCTGCTGTCTAAACAAGTGTAAATCAACTTTTAAGACATCTTAAAGGTGATTGGTTAAATTTTACAGCAATCAATGACTGCCAAATACTATAATGCTTTCCCAAGCACTGTTATTTTAATGTACCCCTCCTTATAAATATGTCTGTCTTAGTAAAATATGTCCATATTTTTATAGCTGCTTTCAAAAGCAGAGGTACCACCAACCAGAAAATGAGTAGTGCTTGTTATTTTACCCAATCAGAAATATGGTGCAGTTCTATATAGTTTTTCAAAGTACATTACGTAGCATCCTTTATCTTTAATTACGCCAAACTACGATATCAACTGCAGGGTTACCGGCTGGCTTCAGGGGATTTTAGGGAGGCAAGGAAATTTTTTTTGTGCTTTGAACAGTGTTTAAGTGCATCAGTTACCTATTGGAAGGCAGATAGTGGCAGGGAAAGGACAAAAAAGACAACAGTAAATGAAGAAAGATTGATGGCCACTGGGATCAGTGAGAGTTTTTTCTCTAAAAATAACTTCCCTGAGTTTCTGAATAGTCAGGAAAAAATAGAAAAAAAATATGTTATTTTAACATCATAGCCTGATGTACTGGCAAGCAGTTAAACATTTATGGACCTCAGTGCACCTCAGAAAATGAAGCAGTAAAGACTTTGAAGTAAATGAAGTAAAAAGACTGAGTTTTTACTGTATTGTCATTTTTCCAGGTAACCATAACTATTTAATAACACATATACTGTGAGTTCCTCCGCACTGCAAATCTTGAAAGCAAAGCTTTGTTAGAGTGCAAGGAGTGGCTTTGGTAGGTACTGAAATTCAAGTTCGGGAGAAACAACTTTTGTTCTATAGTTTTGCCATTTCTTTGTGAATTCCTTTTTTGGGGTCAGGTTGAACAAAATTCCCTGTAAAAAGCAGTGGTGAGTGGGAGCACAAAATCCATGTGGAAAAGACATAACAATGCAGCACATTATCGTATAGTAGCAGTTATAACTTATGTTAGAACCATAGCTCTGAAAGGCTTGTTATGTGTAATTGTGATAATAAAGCATAGTAAATTTCCCTAGCATTTAAAACGATTTTTAAATATCATAATTTTGTAGAATTTTTTTTAAAGTCCTGTGGGAATTATTTAATGTTAAACTGAGGATTTGGTATTTTTAATGAGCTGGGAGTATGTGCAGAGTGGTTTGGCAGTATTTCAGTTTTTGTAGATTACTTGGATCTGTTAATTAATACAGCCCTTTGAGACCTTTTTGTGAAGATTAATGGGTTCCCTGAAGAATAGCATTCCAAATGCAAGAGAACTGCAAGACTTTTGAGACTAGTGCTATTTTAAGTTATGCCAAAGTTTGCTAGATTAAATATTATCTGTTGATGGAGGAAGGACAGAAATTCACAAGAGGTATGGTAAAGATAAACCAGCCATTTATACTCATTTTATTTGCCATATCTTCACAAAATACATAAATGAAAGATTTTTTTAGATAACATTAAGATTTAGAAATAATTAAGTGAGAGGGAAATGTTTCAAAATAAAGCCTAAGAGGAACAACTCACCCGAGAAGCCCTTCATACATCACTCGGAGGGTTATCCTCCCCCTGCAGCTATATGTCTGGAAGCATTCATAACATAGATATCAGGATTGAATCTGCACTAGTCCTGAGCAAGCTGAAAGACTGAGTGATATTGGAGGCAGTTTGAGTAAGAAACTTGGGAGAACTGTTTGGGTTGGGTTTTTTTTTTCCTGACTTTTGAGAAACATAGTGGTTGGACTACTTTGACCTCCACGTGGGATCAGCATCTTTGCAGGAAGATTAGCACTTTGAACAATAGCACAAATTAGTGTTCTTTACCAGCCATAAACTAAGCAGTTTTCCGATCCTTAGTTTACTATTAAACAGACTGTGAATTGTTGATGTGATCTTTAAATTCATCCACATTACTGTAGTCATGCCTTGGTCTGTACTCTCAGGACTTCCAATCTGTCATCACTGCTGTCCTTAGAAAAACTGTGTAGTATAGTGTAATGTCAGGTTTATCATAGAATCATAGAATCACTTTGGTTGGAAAAGACCTTTAAGATCATGAAGTCCAACTGTTAACCTAACCCTGCCATCCCACCACTAAACCATGTCCCTAAGCACCTCATCTACCTGTCTTTTAAATACCTCTACGGATGAGGACTCTACCACCTCCCTGGGCAGCCCATTCCAGAGCCTGACAACCCTGTCGGTGAAGAAGTTTTTCCTAATGTCTAGCCTATACCTGCCCTGGCGCAGCTTCAGACCATTTCCCCTCATCCTATCATCCGTTACCAGGGAGAAGAGGCCGACCCCCACCTCACTACAGCCTCCTTTCAGGTAATTGTAGAGGGTGATAAGGTCTCCCCTCAGCCTCCTCTTTTCCAGACTAAACAACCCCAGTTCCCTCAGCCACTCCTCATAAGACCTGTGCTCCAGACCCTTCACCAGCTTCATTGCTCTCCTCTGGACATGTTCCAGACCCTAGGCATGTGTCTGTTCCTGCTGGCCACCCTATTCCGGATACAAGCCAGGATGCCGTTGACCTTCTTGGCCACCTGGGCACACTGCTGGCTCATATTCAGCCGGCTGTCAACCAGTACCCCCAGGTCTTTTTCCACCAGGCAGCTTTCCAGCCACTCGTCCCCAAGCCTGTAGCATTGCATGGGGTTGTTGTGACCCAAGTGCAGGACGCGGCACTTGGCCTTGTTGAACCTCGTACATTTGGCCTCGGCCCATCGATCCAGCCTGTCCAGGTCCCTCTGCAGAGCCCTCCTCCCCTCAAGCAGATCAACACTACCACGCAGTTTGGTGTTGTCTGCAAATTTACTGTGGGGACACTCAATCCCCTCATCCAGGTCATTGATAAGGATATTAAACAAAACCGGCCCTAGAACTGAGCCCTGGGGGACACCACTTGTGACTGGCCACCAACTGGATTTAGTTCCATTCACCATGACTTTTTGGTGTACAGAGAATACCTGGACAGTGCTTAGAGGCACATCTTACAACATCTTCCAAAGTTTATATTCTTTACTTTTGCTGTTTATTGTCAAAATCTTATATATCAATTCTTCTGGTCATCTACTTTGTATATCACTTTGATGTTTTTTGGGCTGAACCTTGCTGTGTGGTAGTCTGAAAAGGTGGTTTGTTTTTCATTTTTGATGACTCAAGTTTTCCTATGGAATACATCTCAAGCACTAATTTAGAATGAAGTTTGGTGAAGACACTAATCCCTCTTCTTTTTTGCTTTTCTACCTGCTGATGATTTTTCTGTTGCACAAAACTTCTTTGTGATTCTTTCTGCAGCCCCTTTCTGGTTGGTTGTGGGGGTTTTTTTTGTTGGTTCTGCCCTGTTTGGGAAAGCTACAGTTAAACAGATAAACTAAAAATACGTAGTTTCGTTTACATGTCCTTCCTTTAGGACTGTTTTCTTTCCTCTCTCTCACTGAGGTCAGGCCAGTTCTGAGACAGTGTCATGCTGTTCTGCAGACAAGAACAAGGAGCACTGATACATAGAGCTGTAACAAGTATAAGCACCTTATTAAGAACAGAATCAGGTTTGTGGGCTTTTTGAGCACCTCAGCATTAATTTTGTACTGGGAGCTCTTTGCTGTCCTTTCTGTCTTTGAAAAATTTTTTTTTATATACTTTGGAGCACACATTGATGGAAACTTATCAGTTTGAAAGCCATCTTTTCTAGATAAAAGATAGTCATTTGCTGAGCTGTGCTACATCTGCTGAAATGAAGTCATATGAGGCTCTTTTCTGAGGTGCTATCAGTAACTTTCATATTCTTTTAATTTAGAACTACAGTTTAACTTTTATCACTAAATCTAGAATTTAATTTTTATGTTGACTTTGATTTTGTGGCCCACCTGTACCATCAGCAGACCCTTTCAGTTGAGTAAAGGATTTCAAAATAATGAACCCCATTTTAAACTTGATTTAAGATGTTAATTTGCTGTGAAATTCACATGTTTCCAAACCTTTTGCAAGTCCTACATACCTGCTGCTTCCTGAGTGCTTTGCTCTTTTGCTGAGTGGACTGACTGACAGTTCCTACCCTGAGTGAAAGGTACAATCAGGGAGTGCTTTTTTCTGGGTCAAGAGGCACCAGCTTTAATACAGTTCTCATTGCATGCTGTTATAAGCCCCACAGAGTGTTTTATACTTCTTACTGCATTTGAAAGTAACAGAATAGTGTTAGTGGAAGGTGATCGAATGATAAATGAAAGCTCTTTCATTATAAAAATTGGATGTTCAAGGCATTTAGGAACTTCTGTGAATTAAATGGCACAAAAGGTGTAAGAGTTGAGAAATCTCAGCTTCTTATCCTGAGATAATGGAAAAGCTTACAAAATTCAGGTGATAAAGTGTCTGTTAACAGGATAGTTTAGGCTATATAGACTTAAGTTTTTTGCTTTCTAAAGATTTATGTAAGTTTTCTGTAAGGAGTATCTTGCCTATATAATAGGGGCATTTGTTTGGAGAGGAAAAAAGTTTGATAAAGGCATTGTAATGCTTACGAATATGTAAGTTCTGCTTAATTTAATTTCATGGAAATGAAAGTCCTCCAAGTCATATCTGGAGACTTGCTTTTGCAGATGAAAGATGCCTGTTGCTTTTGAAATGGTGACAGTGGCTTTAAGAAGCAGAATAGCTTGTTGTGTCATTCAGTAGCATGAGTAGGGAATATGCAGTCCTAAATCAGTTTTCTTCTACTTATAATTTATAAACTCTTTGAACACCAGAGATTATTTGTAGCAAGCCAATTCTAGGGTTGGTGATTCTTATAATTCTATGACAAGTTTCATGGAATTGACTTGGATTTTGCTTTTTTTTTTGTTGGTTTAAGTCTTATTTTATGCGACTGAATGTGTGGCTGAATACATGAGAATACTTTCCTCTAGTAAAAAAATGAAACAAAACAACAAAAACCGTAACCAATAAAGCTGTTCTGGAGAGCAATTCAAAACCAGGGGAATGTTATTTTTTTTTCCAGTTTGCTTTTAAAATCTATTCTTTAAATTGTGATTTTATGATTGTAGAACCAGACAGCATGTCTGCCAGCCATTCACTTTAGATAAGGACTCTTCAGTGTGGCTGAAATTCAGACTTGTGTTTCCCAGTTTAGAAGGCTTTCATGTTTTGATAGCACATCCTTTGGCTTTTGCTTTTTTTCTTCTGTTGATTCCTGTAAGGTTTATATGTATTTCTTCTTCTTTTCCCCCCACATGAGAAAGCATTTTTCTTATGAATTCATGTTGTATTTAATCTATGTGAGATTATGTGGTGTGGGGGTTTTGGTTTTGGTTTGGTTTTGTTTATTACCTTTCATAGGTTGAAGGCTTTTGAGTTTTGTAAGGTTGTGTTGGTGTATTGATGTGTTTCATAAGCGCCACTGAATATAAACTACAGCAGTCTTCCTTAGCACTACAGAAGTCATTTTAATTACAGTTTGGAGTAGATTGCCAGAACACTGGTACGTTGTTAACCCTGTGACTTCTCAGAAAGCAGTCCAGTCCCATGACTATATCATGGCAGTGTTACCCCCGGCTTCATTTGGCTTGAATAAAATGTTGTATAGTATGATGAATTGTCATATGCTACTAAGTGAAACACATGAAAACTTATTTCACTTCTAACCCTCTTTAATAATTATTTTTTAATTGTTTTTCATTGAAAGTCTGTGCCTTTATAGAGCTTGGATAAAGGTCCTGTAGAACTTGGCAGTGTGGCCTTTTCTTTCTTTATTATTATTACTATTCATTATTATTATTATTCTTATTATTATTCTCTATCTTAATGATGTTTAAATAACCTAGTAATACAAAATAATACAATTTAATTTAGGTTTTTACAGAAGAGTTTGTGAACATGTTTATAATAAGCATTTTAGTGTTGCTGGATTAAACAGTAAGAACTTGACTGTATGCATGTCATAGTTAAGTAAATTAAATGGAATTTGGTATACTTCACTAATGGAATAATCATCTAATTCCTGTTGAAAATTGAAGATAGGCTTTCAGTAATGCCATGTTTTCACTTAACAACTTAATGCCTTTCTGCTTACCCAAAAGGCAAGAACTCAATGACAAATGATGGAACTGCAGTCTCTTCTTTGTTGCGCCCAGTATTTTATTCTAACACACTGACATAATAAATAATTGCATCTTCTCCATTAGCATAGTATAGTTCAGTACACTACAAGCTCAATAAAATTAGAAGAATTAACGGAGTTACAGGCAAAATCCCCAGAGCATTAATGATTCAGGGATATTAAATTAACAAGTAATTGCATTAAAATAAAGTCACAGTCCTGACTTAATTCACAATACTTATTGATGAAGTGTGGGCTCCTGTGTTTCTCTTATTCTTGGGGAACAGACCTTGATTAGAAGATCTTCCACTACCCCACAGCATAACCTTACTTTCAGTTAGTTACCACCTGTAATTGTAACATTGACAGCAAAGTAATACCTTAATGCCAAAACTGTAACTAGGGAAAACCCTTACTTTGGACAAGAATATTTCAATATTGGATACCCAGTAACTCGGATTCTTTCCTAACTTCAGTGAGGTGACAGGTTCAAGGCAGCTTTCTAGACCAGCACAGGTGAGGATGAAGTAGTCTCTGAAGACATCTGTTGCTCTGAAATGAGACGTGGTGAGTGCTCTCCCGTGCGTCTCTGAGCTGTAGTTCTTGGCAAAGGCAGGTAGCTCAGAGGCACAACAGCACAGAAGCATTGCAGTCTACAGCTGCTCAAAAGAAAACATAATGAGTCTCTGCTGGTGTCTTCTGCTGCACCAACATTGGGACTACGGACAGACAGTTGGATGGATCACCTCCCATCCCATCCGGTTTAACACCACTGTTCAATAGAGGGCAGCATCCTCCATTCTTTCTATTAACATAGCAGTGTACCCACATGACAAAATTTATTTGGCTAGATATTAAGTTTATGGGATTAATGAGCTGTCATTAGAAGATTTTTTTTTTTTTTTTTACATTTGAGTTAGAGCTTCATTTCTGTTCTTAGCTAGAGCTTGCAAGAGTAAGCAAGAAGAGGAGGGAAGAAATTGTGAGGGAAGGTGAAATAAACTTGTGTATGATGAGTAATATGATTCCATTGACAGTATTATACTTAATACTTCTATTTCCTGGAGAAAAGGAGATTTTTGAAATTATTGGATGTGTGTGACAGTATGTATGTCTGCTTGGCTGTTACTGCACTCATTTTAGAAATCAGTGCCCACATAAAAATGAGATTAGAGAGAAAAGAGAGATCATGTACAGTGCACAAATAAGGAGAGATTGCTCTGTGATCTGACTTTTATTGATGGTAGAGGATCTGTGGGATTAAGAGATTTTTATTAATGTCAGAAAAGTTGGAAGGAAGTAGAGTCAATTTTCAGTCAGCAATGAAATGGGTATTTGTAGGGAACAGGGCTTTGTAAATGCCTTTGCTCCTGAAAATGCTTTTGTTTTCATACGTACTGTATTCTTACTAAAGTACTTCAGTAATTTTATCTTTATTTTTCAAATACTGGATTTTTTACGAGCTTTATTTTTGATGTAGAACTTTAAAAGAAAGGAAACAGTTTATTAAAATTCAGCAAGTAAAGGTGACCTACCTTGTAGAACCTTAACGGTTTCTGGCCTGTACCTGTGTATGCTTTTATTGATTTATTTTGGGGAAAAGCATGTCGTTGGCTTTTCAGATTTTTGGCAGAACATGCCAGCTTGGCCCATTCAGGGTTATTTTTTAAAAATCAGGTATTTCAGTTTCCTGTGCTACATAAAAATTGTGTTGCCGTACTAGTCAAGTCCAATAATACCTTATGGAAGTTTAGTTTTCAGACTTTGAAAATAACTTCCACATGGTTCCTTTTGGTGTTTCGTGCCTAGGATCAAGAACTATCAAAGTTGCAGACTAAAAATCTACAGTAAGTGTGGTTGTATCTTGGATGCCTTCTTCAAACCTTACATCATTTCAGCCATAAATGTGCAAACAAGGAATGAGAAACGCTGCATGTTTCAGTACCATGCTACTTCTTGCATGTTGAACTGATCTCATTTCCAGTACTTCAGGGACTGTAGCTAGAATCTTCTGAAGTTTGCATTTTAGATCTCATAACTGTTGAAATGGATATGTTTTGGATTTACGTGCATTCACTTAGGAAAGTGATGTGGTTTCCTTTCCATACCTGCACACTGTGTAACATCTTTTAAATTTTACACAATAAGTAAAAACTGCAGGAACAATATGCGCTGTAACTTATAAAGACATATTTGATGATTTGTGTACGTGTCATTGTACTATAACATAAATAAATGTAGTATCTATGCCACTAGTATTTTGTTTAATGAAATTGAATTCAATTATCTTGGTGGGTTTTTTCAGCTGCTGAATGTAATTATTTTCATCTGCCTTTAGGGAATTTTGACTACTTGATTTTGTTTTGAACAAAAAAATAAGGAAAGAAAAATAAGTCAAAGCTTACTCTTTCTTCAAGCTGTTAGCCATTTGACAGTCTTCAGTAGCAATGACCAAAGGAAGAAAAATCTGTACACTAAACCTCAGCATAGAGTAAGAGACGTAGCGTGAAACAACTTCTAGAACCATCACCACTGCGGGACTTCTGTGTCACAGACACTGACAACCAGAGCAGCAGGCCAACAACCTTACATGTGACAGGAAGAGTATATTGTGAGTGCTATAGCCCTGTTTCTTCCATGAATCTTGTGTTATATGTTCAGCAGCATGGACTTTATATATGAAAGGCATTAAAAAGGCCTTTTGTGGGATTAAAAGAGCGGACTACAAATTCAGCTGCTGCAAAGATGAATGACGAAAATGAGTCGAAGTGTGCTTTACATTCAAAGGCTTAAGGGAATAATGACCAAATGACATCTGCTAAGGTCACATAAAAGATGAAATTTCTGGTTTTGAACAATCCAAACTATGGAAAGTGTATGGAATGTAATTACTTAACAGTGGATGATAAAGCCATGTACGACGACACTGAAGTGCCAGAGATTAAGTGTTCTGACCAAAAAGGCACCAATTAAAGAAGGAAGAGAACATGAACATTCCTTAGAAATAGGCATATTGATCAGTAATAACTCTACAGAAGTCACTGCTCTTACTTCAGACCAGTGCTGTATCTGGTGGGTTTCAAGATCTCTGGGGGATAAAGGTGGCAAAATCAGGTGTATGCTGTAGGATAGTAAGAAGCTGGGAGATGGCTGGTTAACATCTTTAACCCAATTTTGTTCCCAGATTGAAACTTGGTATTCCAAGGAGGTGGGGGAGTAAGCTTTCATCTTTCATCTTACCATTCACTTTTTGTATGACTGCTGATGTTCAGGAGGCTATACAGTTTTTTGGGTGGGGTTTTCAGAGGGGGTTTTTGGGTATCTACATTTATGGTTGCTTTCTATGGATTTCTAAGGCAACCTTTCTTTTTCTTTACAATAACATGTCTGTTCAGACTATCTAATCTATCAGATATTGAAATTTTCAATGTCACTGTTTTTGTATCTGTAAGATTCAGATGAGTTAGATCTAATTGTTAGGCTGCTGTTGTGATTGTATAGATCAGGTGATAAAATTTACAGACACAAAGGCGCTTGTGAATCTGGCGTTGCGTAAAAATACTCCTTCAAGACTAAAAGCCAACTTTTGAAAAAAGTGATCCTGACTAAGTGTGTTAAAGCATACATTTGTGCTTTAATGTTACTAGATGGTTGACTTAAATTAGTTTTTCAGATACTACCTCAGAAATTCTTCCACTCATCAGGATTAAGCAAACCAATGGACATCCTTATGTGCAAGGTTTCAACAATTTTATTTCAAACTGAACTTTTTTTTCTGTTGCTCCTTTAGACGTGAGAACCAGTGGGGCCAGATGTGTGCACACCTCCAGCATGGCCTGAGATGACTTGGGAGTCACTGGTGATGGTGAGCCCCAGTTCTGATACCAGCTAGAACTTTATTTTTGTAGTGAAAGTGAATGGTAGTTTGCTGAGTTGATGTTACACTTGTCTAACTTTATAGTTAAAAAGCCCGAGTACCTGAAAAATTACTCCAAGGAGTGGAGTGTCACTTTGAAACAGTGGCTTTCTTCAGTAAGCATGAAGAACCTAGCTTGAGGAATGTTGCTTTCTGTCCCAGTGTAGAAGCCAAAGGTAGTAGAAGCTTTCTGTCAAGACTTTTTTCTTTTGAGTTGCAATTCAATAGTCACTGTAAACCACATTGCAGAAACTTTTAGATTCAAGTCTTAGTGTTTTGTTCTTTCATGTTTATGTGTATAAGTTAAAAAATTGTCCAGAAGTTTTGTGTGTAGACTTGTAGAATCACTCCTGGAGTCCTAAAGGAGCTTTATATAGTTTCCTTTAAATATTCTTTTGTTACAGTAGTCTTTCTGTCATTGTTGGCAAGATGGTTCAAATATTGCAAGAATCAGATGCAACATGCATCAGTTTGGTGTTTTGGTTTTGGGCTGTTGGTATTTTAGTATGAGATCTGGTGTGCAGAAGCCCTGAGTTGTTGTGTCATTGGATTTTTGTCATATTGCATGAATCAGGCAGTGGTAGATCTGGTGTGTTCTTTAGTTTTACTAAAGTGAATGTTTATTTTTAAGAGATACTATAGGTAACTTTTCTTAATGTGTTTATATCACTCATTTCAGCATGGTCATGAAAAAATTAGGGACATGCTTAGCTGGAAATCAGCTCTAAAATACTAGACCTTCTAGAGCTGCTAAATGTTGCTCTTGAATACTGCATTTTAGGGAGTATGCAAACTGCAGTCTAGCAGTGTTGTTCCAGCAACACTGGAGCAGTTTGTGGATGGCTTCTTCCTGGTAAAAATGCAGCACAGATCGCCAGCGACAAATTCTGCATAACAACCAGCTGCCCTGCTCCCTTCAATTTTTGTTATTGCTACAAAGCGCTGGGACTACTCTATCCAAGCCTATTAGTTTGCTTATAATGGTGCTGCTGTTAATGGCTGTAGGGGACAGGTATGTGTTTTATTTCTCAATAAATGAAGTGACATTGGCTTTGATGTCTTTTCAATGTCTTCAAATTGACAGTCTGCATGGGAGAAGAATAGAGTGTTAAATGGAAAACTGGGCCATCCTGTCTATTGAGACGAGCTTTACGTATGGCGCTTCTCAGCTGTCCCGGTGCCTGCGTCTCCACCCAAAGTAGCTCCTCTGTTACTTCTTGTGACAGAGCAGATGTGCGGTCTCTTGTGTGAAGTGCAAACGTGTGTGCATGTGTGCATGCAATTCTGTCCAGAAAGGCCCCCTGCCATCTCTGGACACACAAGTTCTGTCCATGATAAAGGTTTTGTCCAGTGAAGGCTGGCAATGCTCCACCGTATGCTGAAAAAACCCAATCTTTTTATAGTTGGAAGTCATCTTCTGTAGTGTCTCTGTAGGGTACCCAGGGTCTGTATTTTTGCAGAGTACAGTGTTATTTCAGTAACAAATGTAGCCTGTGTAAAAACCACCAGAAATGTTAGTTTATACATCTGCTGTAAGCCAAGTCTCATTTCTTATTTAAATATGTGTGAACTGAGCAGTGTGGTGGAGGTCAGCACTGACTTCTTGCAGGAAGAAAGGTAAGTTGATATAGTTGATGTTTTCAATACCTGGCAGGATTTCAACCAGTATTGTTGGTCAGTTCCATGAAATAGGCCTGCTGGAGATTGTGTGAAATGCATTGGCTATTTCTACTGTGGTGAGGTTGACAGTATGACCTGATATGGCTCATTTTAAGTGAAGACTTGTTTGATTAGACAACACTTGTTAAAAGGAAAAAAAAAGTATGATGACTGTTCAACTGTGTGTTGAGCATGCCAGTACACTAAATTGAATTTTATAACACTGTGTGTGTGATAATTATGAGCAAATTACCATTCTTCAGAGCAATTTTTAACAAAAGGATAATGACCTTAACTCAGTACAGAACATTTAGGCTGTTCTCTATTGACAGAAAATCATTTAGAATCTTTAATTATTTTTGTGCACCTTCTGAATGATGATGTGTGCAACCAAGCTAGGTGGTGTACTGGATCGTGTAGCACAATGATGCCTTCGTGGCAATGGTAAACTATGTAGTTGGACAAGAGTTTGACCTGTGAATGGCAGTTGTAGCCAAAATCCAGAAATGTGATGATTTCTGGGGTAATAGGCAGTGGTTTAAAGCGGCATCTCCATCTCCTGTCTGGTGCAAAAGCAAGCGGACAGAGGGTGAGACAGCCCCAAGCGATGCCTGGGTACCAGCCCTTGGGGTGCTGCCTCTGGCCGAGGATGCTTGTGGCCCAGACCAGCCATGTGCGCATGTAGGTGTAGACAGCAGTAGGTATCTATACTTGCTCTTGCTCTTTCTGGTTTTGAGGAGTAAAAATATGGCTTGGCTGGGCTGAGGTGGCTTCTTTTTTTTTTTTTTTTTTGTTAAAGTAACAATTGCAGTACCAATAGCAGTTCTTGTAACTCTGTTATCATTGCACAAAACCACTCCTGCAGTTTCAACAGCTGTTTTATGTAAATTGTGTTATAAAACTTTACTGTTAAAAATCATTTTCATCGGTTATTATTCTCCATGGGGATTTTGTTGCTTTCTCACAGAAGAAAAATGGGAGTATAGAGGAGAGTTTCTCCTTGGAAGCTAGGCTCAAAGATATTTTTTTTCTTTACAGTGGTATAGCTGCACGACCTTCTTCTGTTTCTCCATCACACGTGTTTTTCTGACCTAAAAAATGGGGCCAGTTTCTAATATAGCAAAGCTCATTTCGAATCTAGGTATGTTACTTTGTGCTGTCATTGGTGATAGACTCCCCAATAAACAGTTACAGTTTAAAAATTGTATCTTTGTCCTGCTTTAAATGACATTCATATCTACTATACCCTCTCTTCTGTAGCTCATCTTTTTTGGGTGGAATCACCACATATGAATTGAAGTCCCTTGAATTCTGAAATGGTATTATTGCATTTCCAATTTTCTTCTTCTATTTTATTCAGTCAGGCCAATTCCTTTTTTCTTTTCATTGCCATTCCATCTGATAAGCAAATTATAGCAGGTGAGATCATTGTTTTCAAAGTACAGTGCTATAACCAATGTAGATGGCACAGCAAAGTCTGCACCTGTAGAAGTGCAGGACGTGCAGTACCTGCTCACAGGTTGGCTTGCAAAATTGGAATTGTTTATTGATCAGCTCTAAATCTTGATAGAGTAGCAGGTGAATTTATAATACTTTTATGCTAAGAAAACAGCTCATATACTGGTACTATAGTTTCACTAATAGCAGCATCCTTCTCCTCTCCCTCCTTTTTTAAAAAAAAAAATCCATTAGTGCTGGCAAAATTTTCTTGTTCATAACCCAGGTTTCAAGATTTTATTTTTTCATCTTCAAAATCTGGAGTCCAAGTCTAAGGGTAGCAGGAGATGTAATGCTGGGGAGGGGGAGGCAAGGCAGGGCAGAAATAATTTGGTTCATATGAGATGCATTTTTTTGTCATATTTTAGGGGAATTTTTGAATTTGCTGTCGTGTCCAGAAGCAAATATTTTTATCATGCTGTTACTGTTACCCAGTTCTCAGTATCAATTCCTTCAGTTTAGAAGCTTGGTAATTCCAATGCATGTAGTTTGGTATCATTAGAGCTGAGTAACTTTTAAGCTATTTGCTCTCTTTAATTCCTTTTAAATTGTAAATTGAAATTATTTCCTATTAGCCTTTGCACAAGTGTCTTAGTGGAGAATAAAAAGTGCTATAAAGGCTGAGAAATGCTGTAGTTGAATAAGAGGTGTTTATAGTGACCATGACTTACAGGTTTAATTTGGCAGACCATGGATTAATGAGCTGAAAAATGTTGCTTCAGTCAATACTGAGAAGATAATCAGTCTTTGCTTTGATGTGTATTTTTATGTGTAAGTTTTGTTTAAATCCATGTCTGTCATATTTTCAGGTAAATAGTAAGAATTTGGTGTGTGTAGAGGCTCAAGATTTTTTATATATATATAAAGGTATAAGCAATTACACACTCCTGAAATAATTTTCACATTAAAATGAATGCTAGGGTTGTGCAATTGGCTTGTATTAGTCACACCTATTATAAATCTTTCTACCGTGGAAGAAGATATTTTATTTCAATTAAAGGAACACGTTCAGAGTTTCACATTTAAAAAAAAGTAATGAAAATGAGATACATTTACCTTTATGTAACTAATGTGTAGCTTTTAGTAACCTGTAGTTACTAGCAACAAGTCAGCATTGGATATTTTGTGAACATCGCATTATGATACAGTAGTGAAGGGTGGACAATAAAAAGGCAGCAAACACTCACGCATAAAGTTTTAGCCTTAGAGAGCAAGTGTAAATTGGAGTCGGAATTATGTTTTCATCATTGGCACTGATTTGCCCTTAGTCTTGAAGCTGTTAGTCTGAGAATCAATTTAATTTATGCTTCAGGATTCTGTATTTTCTCCTGTTTTGTGACATTTAACTTCAGTATTTCTCTAAAAAACCAGATTTTCTATAGAAAGTAAGCTGTAGTCATCCAAGAGGTACAAAAAATTCAAATACAAAAAAAGCATAAAAGTATACATTTTAAAGTAAAGTTGTTCTTTTTACAAATGATATTTTGTGCTCCAAAAACAATCAAGGAAAACCTAATGGAAATTGAGGGATGTTAGGGTGACATACTGGCAATAATAACTCATACTGCTTATATGAGTTTGAGGGTAATAAAAAAAAATAGTAAAGCCTATTGAGGAATTGAATAATCATAATTCTTTGCTGGGTTGGAGGCTGAGGTTTTTTCCTGCTATACTTCCTGGAGCTGTTTTTGCATCTATCTCTCCCAATAGGTATTTATAGATCATAGAATCATAGAATGTTTTGGGTTGGAAGGGACCCCTAGAGGTCATCTAGTCCAACCCCCCCGCAGGAGCAGGGACACTGCTAACTAGATCAGGTTGCTCAGAGCCCCATCCAACCTGGCCTTGAATGCTTCCAGGGATGGGGCCTCCACTACCTCTCTGGGCAACCTGTTCCAGTGTTTCACCACCCTCATTGTAAAGAACTTCTTCCTTATATCCAGTCTAAACCTACCCTGGTTTAGTTTAAAACCATTAGCCCTTGTCTTGTCACTGCTGTCCCTACTAAAAAGATTTTCCCCATCTTTCCTATAGGCTCTCTTTAAGAACTGAGAGGCCGTAATCAGGTCTCCCCGCAGCCTTCTCTTCTCCAGGCTGAACAAGCCCACCTCCCTCAGCCTGTCCTCATAGGAGAGGTGCTCCAGCCCCCGGATCATTTTTGTGGCCCTCCTCTGGACCCGTTCCAACACTTCCATGTCCTTCTTGTGCTGAGGGCTCCAGAGCTGGACGCAGTACTCCAGGTGAGGTCTCACCAGAGCAGAGTAGAGGGGCAGAACCACCTCCCTTGACCTGCTGGGCACGCTTCTCCCAATGCAGCCCAGAGTACGGTTGGCCTTCTGGGCTGCCAGCGCACATTGCCAGCTCATGTCCAACTTTTCATCCACCAGAACCCCCAAGTCCCTCTCGGCAGGGCTGCTCTCGATCCTTTCTTCCCCCAGCCTGTACTGATACTGGGGGGTACCCCCACTCTGA
>NW_009258281.1:710461-731786 GCF_000687185.1 Egretta garzetta | reverse complement strand
CTCACTGTCTAAGTCATTGATGAAGATGTTAAAGAGCACCAGTCCCAGTACGGACCCCTGAGGGACACCACTCGTCACCGGTCTCCATCCGGACATCGAGCCATTGACCACTACCCTCTGGATGCGACCATCCAGCCAGTTCCTTATCCACCGAACAGTCCACCCATCAAATCCATAGCTCCCCATGGATATTCTGTTTCTTATTTTTACAGGTGGAGAATGTGCTGGTTTTGGCTGGGACAGAGTTAATTTTCTTCACGGTAGCTGGTATGGGGCTATGTTTTGGATTTGTGCTGAAAACAGCGCTGATAAAACAGGGATGCTTTCGTTACTGCTGAGCAGCGCTTACGCAGAGTCAAGGCCTTTTCTGCTCCTCACCCCACCCCACCAGCAAGGACGCTGGGGGGGCACAAGAAGATGGGAGGGGGCACAGCTGGGACAGCTAACCCCAACTGGCCAAAGGGATATCCCACACTGTATGATGTCATTCTCAGCATATAAAGCTGGGAGAAGAAGGAGGGCGGGGGAG
This sequence comes from Egretta garzetta, assembly GCF_000687185.1. NCBI lineage: Eukaryota > Metazoa > Chordata > Aves > Pelecaniformes > Ardeidae > Egretta > Egretta garzetta. Next base: position 731,257 of record NW_009258281.1, on the reverse strand, counting down.
ACATGTTTGGATTAATGGCGTTTGTCTTCCCAAGTCACTGCTACGTGTGATGGAGCCCTGCTGTCCTGGAGATGGCTGAACCCCTGCCTGCCCATGGGAGGTGGTGAATGAATTCCTTGTTTTGCTTTGCTTGCACACATGCAACTTTTGCTTTACCTATGAAACTGTCTTTATCTCAGCCCACGAGCTTTCTCACTTTTACCGTTCTGCTTCTCTTCCCCATCCTTCTGGGGGGCAGTGAGCGAGCGGCTGTGGGGTGCTTAGTTGCTGGCTGGGATTAAACCATGGCAGGAGGTTTTCTCGTGAATGGAATATAAAAGTTCAAAGATGTGATACCAGTGTACCTATGTTGTACTCTAAATACCAACACGTTTCAAGATGTGTGACTGAAACAGGGGAAGTGAGCTTAAAGGCTGCTTCTCCAAGGTCTCCTTAGAATTGCATCTGAATGGGCTCTTATGAGGCTCGGCGCCTTTTTAGAGTCTCTTTTAAGTAACTACTTTAGTAACTGGATCAAATAATTGCATTTTCTTTAAAAGTATATTTCAAAGTTTTATGGACGGTTAATTGCAGAAGTTTTATTGTTAGAGCGTACTGTGGCCACCTTTGAAAAGGATGGTGTTCTGATTATAATGTCATTAAATCTCAAATAATGGTATCACAGTCTGAGATAAGTAAAATGTTCTTTTACAACTCAATAAATTACTTTAAGTATTCTTGCATAAGTTTGATTTCCACTAATCATCAGCTGAAGTGCCGTATTGGCAGGAAAGAGATGCTTATTGCTTCTTTTCTGAAAATGAAACTCAGCAAAGCAAGATTAAAAGACCAATTTTTGGTGAACTTATAACTACCTATGCATGCAGGTGTAAGCAGATTAGCAAATCACCTATAGAATATGTTTCTTAATGAGTACTTTTTTAGTGAATTTGTGTTCAGTCATGTTACAGACCTTAGGGATCACTTAGTATTTTTATTAATTACTAACTTTTAAAATCCATTAATTCAGTCCTTCAATCGTTAAAACTGTTAAGCAAAGTGTTATTTGTGATTGTGAATAGAAATTTCACTAATGAAGTCATTTAATGTAAAGGGTATGCAAAGGTAGCAAGTTTCAGATAACATGTCCTTTTATGATCCCACAGCTTTGCTGCTTTTAATCATGAAATGGGTCAGAGAAAAGGAGCAAATCGGTCTCTTAGGAAATTTGTTTTAAATCATGAACTTCGTGTACTTTATGAAATAAAGAGTTTAAAATAAGTACCACATTGAATGCATCAGAATGGCACACAAGTGATTTAAAAGACCTTCAGTTATTTCATTTCCTCTTTTTATCCTTTAATAGACCATTTGTGTGTGTTCCACTACTTATTATCAAAAGGATGGCTTTCTCATAGTAATATAATGCTTGTTTAACAGGAAATTGAATGTAACCTATCAAAATGTAGACCTATGCTAACATTTATTAAATGTGCTATGTGGACAGTTTGAAAGCTTTTAATGTTATTTTTGCAGAAATGTGCTGTCCTCATCCAACATTCGTGAAGACTTTATATAATGAAATTCAGAAGTGCAAAAAGATGACATTGTGGTAATGCTTTCTGTTTTTTCCCATATTCCATTTGAACAGTTAGGCATACAGAATCACTCGTCGTAAAGCTTATTAGCAAAAGTACTTTTATTGTGCAAGGAGTAGTAGAAATATAAGTTACATGGCTGAACAGTATGTATATGAGAGCCTCACTGATTCCCATTCGACTGGGAAAACCCAGTAAATTTGAATGACTGAATTTTAGGGGCTGGGAAGGAGGTAGACACAGTAACAAACAGAAGTGGTAGGGTACCATCTTTGTTTCACTTACAGACAAGTGGTGGTCTCACTAATACAGCAGTACTTAATTATAGTGGGTGCAAGAGATATCTTTTATGTTCCTGTACTGGAAGTTCATGTTAGATTGTAGATCTTGGTTTCTGAAAGAGTGGATGGGGAGAACTGAGTCCAAGCTCTGCATTTGCTGAAGCATAGTAACATGAGCAAGATATCAAGACGGATTTACCTTGCACTGTGTATAGATTCAGTGCAGGACGTGCCGTTTTGGAGGCTTTTTGGAAGTGCTTCAGTGATTCTGTAAGAATTTATTGTCTAGCACTTCTTCATACAAATATTTAAAATTTACATTTCCTAAAACTAATAAAATTTGAGGGCCATATGTGGTGCTGTATTTAAGCATTCCATGTATTACAGCTTTGTTAAGAAGAGAGTAAAGTTTATCATAAAATGTATGTCTGAATTTTAAGATGTAAGAACTGGGATTTGTGGTTTAGAAAGATTTTGTTTTTCTTGATTACTAGAATGAAATATTTTTATTTCAGGGTGCTTTTAATCTTGCTTTTAGTCCATTAACTAGCCTGTTCTAAGAAAGCACGGAGAAATAATAGAAGAGCAGATATGTATGCAATAAAATTAATAATGCTTGCCTGTGTAAGAAAATAACAATGTTTATAATCTTCCATTTCACCCAGTTTATGTAGTAGACATGTTTATTGCTATCAAAAGGCCCTCTGTTGTGGCCAGGATGATGTTATTGTATCACAGAATAATTTAGCCTAGAAAGGACCGTAAGAGGTTGTCCAGTCCAACCCATTCTAGAAGATCTAGTTGTAAAGTTAAATCAGATTGCACAGTCTCCTTCTTTACAAAATGCATATAAAAGGACTTTGAAATGAGCTCTGACATATCAAAGTCACTTCCAGAGGGGAGACTGGAAATTGTACTGTCTACAGATTATCGGAAGTTTTATTTTACATTGCTTAGTGAATATAAAAATAAGATCCCTATGCTTGGCACTAGCTATAGTTATACACCTCGTTGTTGGGTATAGTCTAGTATGAAATGTAAGTAGTTTCATGATCGTGAAGTGGAAATATTGTAGTATTTAATATTAATAAATATTTAAAGCCCATCAAAACAGTTCCTTGTTACATGTCCAGTATGGGTTTATTTCTCCACTACTAGATTCCAGTACATTTCTCTTCTCTTACACTTCAAAGCCAAGATTATGGCAAATGTTCAGTGCTACATGGGTGGGTGCCCTTATGCTTGCCCTCTAAAGCAGCCCTATTTATGGTGAGCTGAAGCTAAAAATGGTGGAAGGGCAAGAATTGTACGGCTGTGGAGTTCACCTCCTCCAGAACCCACATCCTTTTCACCTCTCCCCTGTGATAGTGAGCGCACTTTTTTTTTTTTTTTTTTTTTTTTTTTTTTTACTCCTCAGAGATGACATCAGTGCCTAAACCTTCGATATCAGTAGAAGAGACTACAACCCTATTTGTTGAATGGAAAAGGAGCGTAACAGTTACTATGACTGGCCATTGCTCTCAACTACAAGATGCCCAGAAACAAGTATGTTGGCTAAAATTTTCCAAAATCAGAACTGCCATCCTGTGGGAAGTCCCAAGATAGCAAAATTAAATGAAGAAATTTGAAATTGTCATGGAATTATACGTTCAAAATATTGTTTAAAAACACGAAAAATAACATTTTTCTTTTGTCTTGGCATTTTTCCTAAACATTAGCTACTTGCCATGTGTAAACTGCAATTCACTATTTTTTTTAATGAAAAGTTTGTTTAACTAAAAGCAGAAACTCTGGGAATCCTGACTCTGGGAGAACTGGTGCAGAAACTCCCTCCTGGAACATGTCATTAACTTTGTTATTTCCAGCTCTGTTTGCAGTGAATAATGAAATCAATAAGAGAAGATAGCTGTCCCTCTTAGGTTCCTCTTAGCCTTGGTTTTTGTGCTTCCTGTCTGATCAGCATAGTATTTCTGGCAGAAATGATTTATTCAAAAGACAATTAGGAAGATGTTGTAGTAAAAGGAAAAAAAAAAAAGAAAAATCAGTTCTCTGCAGTTTTATATCATTTCATCAAAATAAGAGATTCTAGTGCATGTAACTGGCTTATGAGCAATCCTGCTAACTCCTGCAAGGTTACGAAGATACCCACTAGTGTCTTTTTGTGGGGGATTAACTGAGAACGAAAGCATTACTTTCAGGGGTGTGAAGCTGAGACACCATTAGATGACTTCCCAAATTCACATGTGAAAACTGTCGTTCATACATAGCAGCAATAAGCAGCTCATGGCATTTACTGTTGAATGGGAAGTCCTTTACTTTGTGAAGAGCTGCTTGTGTAACCTGCACGTGTGTGAGTGTTCCTATGGGTCTCCGAAAGTAGAGAGTAAAATCAGATTTTGAAAACTATTGACTGTCAAGCATGCACAGCGACCTTTCTTTTTCTAGACTCCATCCATGGCTTAAATTTTTTAACACATGAAGTATTTGAAGGCATTCTTGGAATAGTTTCTCAAGAACTCTTGAAGGCTTCAGTCTGAGGTCTCTTTTCCTTAACACAGGATCAACAAACTGCTGACTGCTAGTGGAGCCAGAGTTGCCAGTTTGAGTACTAGCCACTGAAACATTTAATTGATGGTTGCTTTTTGCAAGGTTAGCTAAAACTAGTTGAACTTAGCGAGGTACTACCCAAGGCACAGTAATTAATACAACTGCATAAATGCATATGATGGGAAAAGAATTGTTGTACAGAACTCTGAACTGCTGCTTCTTACCTGTTCATAAAAATAGATAGGATCAATAAAAAAGAAGGATGGAAAGGAGGAAAACCAAGACAAAACAGAATTTTACATTTAAAGGTGCTCATAATACGCTCTTTTCAGCAAGACCGTAATGAAAATCAGTGCAAAGGACAAAAGGCCTTCTCAAAGTGGGATGAATCTTAAAAGGTATAGAGAAAGAAGGCGAGAGTTAAAGACTTTCTCACACAAGTTGTTTGGGACAGAAACTGTGTCTCTATCAATAAATTGTTCGGGGCTTGGAATACTCAGTAAAAGGTAATAGTGATGTAAAAATCATCTAGTAGCACAAAATAGAAGATGGTCTGATGTCACTGCAAGATCATAAGGGATGAGATCATACTAGCAGAAAAAGTAAAATTCAACTGAAGCTTTCTGCATTAGCAAAACCTACAGGTAAGGTTAAGTGAACAAAAGGATAGCACTCTTAGAATCTATTGAAGATTCACTGCTTTGCTTTAATTAAGACACAATTGGTTTTAATGTTTGTAGGAATGGGATAGGGTAACTGAGTAACTGAAGCACTTGTAATGAAGGATGGAGTCCATGACTTTAGCCTTTACTTAAATTTGTGCTGAAAGAGAGGAAGATATTAGATGTCAGGAGCTTCTTATAGAAGAATATCACTCTTGTGCTGGGCAAATCTGTGGTTTCTTTTGGGTGTCTCTTGATAAGTCTTAAAGCTAGGATAAAAAGCCAGCCATTTTAAGGTGTAGTTGAGTTTGGATGTGTCAGTAATGAAGAGTTTTTAATGAAGTGCAATGATTAATTCATTTATATGTCTGTATGAGCTGCTCATGCAGATATTTATAGGAAGCACAAACCTCAGTGTATGGAAAGCATTCATAGGGAGATATCCATGCTGCCTTCCTGGGTGAGAAAGAGGCCTTAAAATGTGAATTGTTAATAATTTAGGAACAGTTCAATCAAGCACAGCTCTCATTTTTCTCATTTGCATCTCTACTGCTAAACGAGGTATTTGCAGTTTCAGATGAAGAGAAGGTGGTCGGAAAGCCATCAAGAGGGAGTATATTCCTTGGGAGTACTAGGAGGTATTTTACCTAAGCTGCACAGGCTGGTTCTGCAAGCTGCGAAGTTGAAGGTTTGTGTGGAGGGAAGTGCTTTTGGGTGATCGGGGAGAGCATCCTGGAAACAGCGGGGCAGGAGAAAGTTCCCTGCACACAGGGGGGTTGTGATGGCATTGTTATTTCTCTGTTCTATTCAGAAATGCTTCGTATTAATTAATTAATAATCTGTTAACCAAATACAATATCATTCAAGACAGGATATAAACCTTTCTTGTATCAGAAGGTGTCTAAACAGTTGGCAAATACAGATGTGTAATTTAGTATTGGTTGTGCTTAGAAGAAGAAAACATATAGTTAATCTAAAGAGGGTTTTCTGAAGCAATATTTTATTTTCAGTTGAGGAGGAAAATGATGGATTGAACACCTTCCTCAAAGCAAAAAGTTAAAAATACCTATTTCCCTCTACCCCCACCCCTTCTTTTCATCTGCAGCCTTTTTAGGCATAGCAGCCATGCAATTAATTGAAGCTCACTAGGAGCCTGTAATGAAAAATCTAACATCGTGTAGCTGCTTTCATTAATAATATCATTGTCTTTTGTCAACTTTAATAGCAATTGGGTTTATCCAGCTGGAAAAAGTTAGACAAAGACAGATAGACAGGCAAGTCTGTTTACTGTCAATTGACTTAAAAAGAAATGCAGCTTTGCTTTTTAAATACATCAAGCCTGACATTTTATTCACTTTTTGGGTTCACTTTAAGAACTTTGTATGTGGATGCTGTCAGAAGTTTGACTAACGGAACAGAGAGGCAGTTGTGGAGGACAGTGGTTGTGACTTAATGGGGGCTACTGTTTGTTTCTTGCTGTAAAGATAAATATTTTTGGCAACCCAAAAGAGCTAGAAATTGAAGGGGAAATGGGAATCACCATTAGTATTTGGTGAAAGGTTTGAGCAAGCATTGGGTTTTGTTTTTGTTTTTTACTGGGATAACCGTGCTGTAAAATGTATATCTCCAACAGGACTTTGAACTACATACTGTTAGTGAGGATGATCGTGGTTTTAATTTCATAGACATGAAGTGCTAAATAATGTCAACAGACATGTCAATGCATCCCTTGACAATGAAAACTTCCCAGTGAAGCATGTTTATGAGTTACTGGTAGATGAGGAGTGCTGGTTAAGCACTGATCGCTGGAGCAAAACCAATCTGTCATTGTTATGCCACAAGCAGATGTTGTGTTATTGAAAGTCCTCGTTACCTTTATTTCCTCATGCTGAAATCATACTAGAAGTTATCTTAACATTAATTATTCAATAATATGATACTGAAAACATACTCTGCAATCACCCTTGTGTATTTCATCATTGTGGTTTTGTGCTTCATTAAATAGTAATTGGCTGGAAGTAAATGATCATCAGGTGTCAATCTCCACAAGATGCATTGGTTTGCTATTCACTGCCAATTAGAAAGTGATTGGAAATTATTTTCATCATTTCTTCATTCTTTTGGCTTATAGCAGACTGATTAAGTTAAATGATAGCCACTTAATAGCAGTGTTTGTTATAATCTGAAAAGTAACAAGGGAGTGATTGCTTTATTGATGGCTACAGTGTGGTGGCTGGTATAGCAATGTTGATGGGAACAAAAATACCGTTCTGTTTTCTTATGTTCAATGTTTCATTTAAGTGGTGTTTATATATGGGATGGGGGAGAACACATACGGTGCTCTTCTCAGGTTGATGATGGTAGTGGTGAGCAATTTCAACTATTCAAAGGGAGAGAAGATGCTTGAAAGAACCATGCCTTATGTAAGAGGATTTAGTCTATTCAGCATCAGTTTTTATGGCACAGATTCTCAGTAGCAGTTGTGAGTGTGCAGGAAAGAGAGATACAAGTGATCTGAATAATCATAATGGTGTCTTTGGTGAAAATAATATGAATTTAACAGTGATGGACTCAAATTATTTTGAGGGAAAGCAGTGGAAAGTGTATCAAGGGAACTATTAACTAAAATAGCTCATGATGGAGTCTCGTCAGTAGTATCCAGAATGGCACATCCTTATGAATGGTGAATTTTAGCTCCTTGAGGCCAAGGAGGTGCTTCTGACACATTTTTTTGACACATAAACATCTATCTATGTTTAGATAGATCCCTGCATTCTTAGGAAAATGGTGGGTTTATTATTTAAAAAAAAAAAAAAAAAAACCCAACAACCCGAACTTGTCATTTTCTTTCTTCAGTGATTAATTCTGTCAAGATACTTATTTCTAGGGAGAGAGGTGAGAAGTTGGAGGTGATTATTTGGCATCAGTCTTTCTGAAACTCTCTTGGTGCAGTAGTAAGCATTACTGCTAAATGGAAAATGGCTCTGAGGAGTTGCTGATATTCTACAAGTATTCAGTGGCTAGGTGCGTGAATTCTTGAGGATTGGGTGTCATTTAGTAGTGGTTAGTACTCTTAGGAGAATAAAATAATTGCTTTTGAGATTGCTTCTTTTAAAGTAAGTCCAAACCAAAGAAAACCAAAGCCAGCTGTTTTGGCATAAGACAAGCACTCTAAAATGTGTTTTAGCATTGAGTGTGAATACCTTGCACCACTGAAGACTTATTCAGCTGTGGATTTGTCTGCAGGCAGAAGCATTTAACCAGTGCACATATGTAGCATTTCTGACTTATTTTCACTTTTTCCTCTAGCAGTATGGGAGGTCTCATACGCATTTATGGAGGAAAGGTGAAGCAAAGCTGGGCTGTGTAAGTATATAATTTGGCATTAATTAGGATGTTCCCTAGGCATTTTTGAGTTGAACACTATACAGGATAGCCAGGAATTGTGAAGGCTTGTTTGTCTCTTGCTTACTGGGCAGATGTGTTGTGCACTTAAGGAAGGGGTTGAGCTTCCTTATCAAAACTCAGTAGTTCTACAGTGCCAGGACAGAATGAACTGCCTTGCTTTTTGCATTCATCCTTAGGCAAGAAATCGACTTGAAATGAGTGCAACTTCTCTCTTATGAGTGCCGTTGTGCTTCTGCTGATTATAAGTTCGGTCTTCAGTGGCTTTTCTTTGTCCCATAATTCACTTGGTTTTCAGTAGTAGTGTGTGAAATTGATAGCTAGAGTAAAAAAACCCCACAGGTTCTTGTCTGAGGAGCTCTGACAACTGTCACTATGTTATCTCTAAGTAGAGATAATTCTCAGTTCAAAATATGCAGATGATCTCTATCAAATATCACTTTCCAAAAGGGCACAATGGCAACTGACAACTTTTTATTCTTGCTCACTGAATAGTTTTAAACATGTTGTAGTGACAAAATTAATGTTTATTAATAGCATTTCAAGTGAAATGGCACTGACTAGGAAGCAATAGGGACTGTGAGATGTTAACTTCACTGGAGTATAAAATGCGGGCTGTCTTGTATTAATATGTACTTTGAGGAATACCAAACAGAAGGAAAATATTTAAACCAGTGCAGGTGTGCAGCAGAGATAAAATCTGAAAGAACTGTTGAAGTTGATATCTGTCTTGATAAGGATTTGTATTCTTCTTTTTTTTTTTTTTCATTGGGAAGCAATAGGGACTGTGAGATGTTAACTTCACTGGAGTATAAAATGCGGGCTGTCTTGTATTAATATGTACTTTGAGGAATACCAAACAGAAGGAAAATATTTAAACCAGTGCAGGTGTGCAGCAGAGATAAAATCTGAAAGAACTGTTGAAGTTGATATCTGTCTTGATAAGGATTTGTATTCTTCTTTTTTTTTTTTTTTAACATTGCTTACCTTTGGATTGCACTGAGGGAGGGGTGTCTCAGTTGCAAAAGCGCGTGGTGGTAGATATACTTTCAGCATTGATTTGTTCTTTTCATATAGTATGTTGCCTATAGTAAATGCAAATTGGATTTCAAAAATAACATAACAATGACCAAGTTTTGCAAAACCAAAACCCTATACTCTGGTTTTTGCTTAAGAGTTAAGGAATAGGTACTAAATTCTGATAGTTGTGTGTTATCCAGAGTACCTGGAAAATCCTTCATTTTCTTCAATACTCATTTACAGTAATATCACATTTCATTCCTCTCTTTTGGAGTATTGTAAAGAGTTAGGACCAAAGATGTGTGGGCTTTCTGTGGGAATTTGCATTTAGCAGTTCTTGTGCAATGTAAACTATTTCACTTGCTTCAAAATACATGCTCTATATTTAGCTGATGCCCAGTTTTAAGACAACAACATGCACAGAAGGTAAGTGCTCAGTGGGAGTGGATGTCAGCTGAAGCTGTGTTTGAATATTCTGCGATGGTGAGTATTTATTTTGTCAAGTTGGGTCCTACGGCTCCTCACTTAGACACTTTTTAATCTTTTTGCAACTGTTTTAAAATGTAAATAGTTTTGCTCATGAGATTGTTGGGCTGAGAAGATTAATTGCTGGTGGTTTTGAAGGATGTAAATGCTGTCAATGAAAAGCGCTGTAAAAAATCCACCCTAAACTCACAATTGAAGACAATTTGTCTTCACTGTAAGGTGCCACTGGAGTTTATTAATATGACCTGGTAATAATAATAGTAGTAACTAGCATGCCTTTTAGCATAAGGCTGCAGATTAAATACTGATTAATTGCTTGATGATTGAACAATGCCCACCCAGAAGCAGCATGCGGTCATGTTATTGAAAGCTGTCATTATATACATAAAACTTGAAAGAGGGTTGTGGGGACATTTAGCTTTTGGTCCTTGATTTTGCCACTTTAGTCATTTCACTTCAAGATTGTTTTCAGTTCAATTTTTGCTTTTCTTTGCACTGTGGAATATGAATCTTATTCTATGTCTAGATTTCACAGCACAATGACAAGGTGTTAGAAAATGGGAGTTAAAAACTAGCAGAAAATAGTTATGTATCATTTCACAGATGTATGTTTTCTCAACAGCTTTCTAAATGAAACGTATGAATATATAGATAATAGGATTCTCTTCAAAGGATTGTACTTTTTTTTTTCCTTAGGCCTTGATGACTTTTTGATATAGTATCAAGATGGTTTGTGTTCAGTGTGAGAGTGTTGCTACTGTTAGTGATGACTAGACTCCATTCAAACTATCCATTGATATTTCATTCTCTGTACTGTATAAAAACACGCTAATGACAGCACCTGTTTTGCTGTAGCTCTGCTTTCATTTTCTGACACGCACTGTGCCTAATGTATATGTTTCTAAAATTCACTTGTGAAATGTAGTATCCAGACGGCAGTGTCCCAGGCTGCTGCTGGACAAGTGTTGCAGGTATGAATATACACTTGCAGTGATACCAGAACACACTTTCAAGCAAAAATACCCTTGCCTGGCACATGTGGCCAAACTGATTTAGTTCTAAGTGTTCCTGCATAACACACTTCCAAATTATTTAAAGGGTAGTAATTGCTGTAATTATAGCTACTGATCCATGGCATTTATTGATGTACTTTGCTGATTTTTTTTTTCTTGTATTGGCGACTCTGGGTAATGTATCAACTATGAATTCATGGCTGCCCACTAAAAAGACTGGGGTTTTTGGGGGGGGTTGGCAAAAATAATTTCTGTAGCAAAATTAGAAAGAGCTTATGCTATGTTTCTCTTCTGGTTAAGCATTTTATCAGCTTTTTGCTTATGTACTTTTTAGCTACATCTTTGTACAACCCATTTAACAAACAAGTGAAAATACTTTACTGCTAATACTTTCCTAGCCACATTAACAAATGTTCAAAAGAGATGTTTATCGCACTTCTGTTGATACGCTATAGTCTGAACTCATCAGTGTTTCACATCTTAATGTTTTTGGCACCTTAAAGTAAAGGCTGAGAATTTCAGTAAAATCAATACAGACTGAAATACCAAATCTGTCTTAATAATAAAGCAAGTTTATCACTGCAGTACAATTCTTTCACCAATATCTTTTTTAACAGTTTGCTCTTCTCAAATCAAGGGGGAAACTGGAAAAAAAAATATTTCTCTTTCAGAAATATTTCTAAAGGTTTTTCCTGTCCTTCCCTGAAATGCCTTTTAAATTGAAGGCATCTGTATCTCATATAAACAGGTGTTTAATGTGTTCAATTCAAAGAACTATCCAGAAAGCTAGGATGGTGAGACTGTAACAGCAATAATGACTACAATACATGCAAGTTACTTAACTGAAGCTTATAGATGGTTTTAATGTAATATTTTCCATTTTTTTTGAGTGAAATCCTCAAAAATATTTTAATCCCCATCGAAAGCAAAAAGTCTTGGGAGGGGGTTTAGGCTTAAAAATGTGGGGAGAGAGCACCAAGTGCTAGTTCAGACTTTCATTTATGGAATTACATCAGATCTTTCTTTTATAAGGTTGCACAGTAAAGCTCTATCATCTGTTGGTTTCCACTTCTTAAGAAAGCAGAATAAGACCTTCAGTGTAAATTCACACTCCCAGTGGTTTTCTACTTTCTCGGGTCATTAGGAAAAAGCGTGGGTGAGATGAGAGGTATTTAGCCTTTGGAGACAAGGCCTAGGTGACATTACACTTGGTCGGTACTGGCTCTTCCCATAACCACTGAATTCATAGGTCAATTCCAGCTGAATTTGCAGGGCAGACTGAAATTTCCATCATAACAAGTGGTTGACTAGAAGAAAAAAACAATATGCTGAATGGTCCCTCTCCTGAGGACACAGCCTGTACAGTTCAGAAATGACAGTCTGCCTTTTAGCGGCCCGGCTGTCTCCCATCCAGGACAGGAATAAAGGGAAGTTAAGATCCTGATGGGAGCAGAGATAGTAAATGGAGAAGGATAAAAGTGATTCATTTTATGATTTTTTTTTCCTTTGTCTCAGTTTTTCCCATTTTACCATATCATTTTTCAACAAAGAAATGTTTGTAATAACAAAAGAAAACAAAACCTAGTAGAATATTTGCTGTCTGTAATTACTCAGGTGGTTTTTTTTTTTTTAATAGGTTAGATTTTAAGCGCACATTGACCTTTTAAAGTGGGTTTTCTTAAGCGAGGCATTGAGTCAGACTTAGCTCCATATTTGGGATTGTAGTTTAGGAATCCAGTGCTTCAAGAACACTTTTCAAAAATGATAGTAACGTACTAATTATTATGCAGACAGGTATGAAAGATACAAGTAATTCAGGTGTTGCTTGTCAGTAGGGATTATTGTGGATCTACTGCATTTATATTTTGTGCTGTATGTAAATAAGAGTCAAAACATATTTGTGTATTCAACTTTTTCATATCTATTAAGTTGTTAAATGGAGCATTACTGAAAAAACAAAAGCTGAAAGCACCAACAAAATTTGACAGTAAATCTTTGAAAGAATGTCAAGATTGAAGATACATGATATAGTTTATTTGCACAAAAAAGATGATGTTTAACCTTTTTTAACTCTTGGTCTTCAATAAACTGTTGATTTTAAGATATATCCTTAAACAAATAAGCTATTCTTCCGCTCTCTTGAAACCAAACAATTTGGCTGCCTTGATGTACATCAATAGTGTGTTCCATTAGATGTCACTTTTTATAGGAAAAGCTACATAAATCATGAGTGTCTTCCCCGGAAGAAATTCAAATATGAAATTTTATTGCTTTTTTATTACTAAGCACATCACAGTATTATATTGTTTAATGAAATGTGACAGGCTTTGCTACAAGAAGTCTAATGAATACAACAGCTTTTTTGCATTTAACAAGATAAGGTGCTAACATTTTATTTTCAGGATACAAAGTGATTGTTTAGTTTGGAGACAGGTAGAGGAATTGAACATGTATGTATATATGTGTATGTTTTTGCGGACATCTTTTAAGTTTATCACGCTTTCCTCAGTAGACCTTCAGAACGATTGTTTCCGACTTCAAAAAAAAAAAAAATTCCCAATTAGAGAAAGATCTATTCTAAAGTTTGCATGTAAATCTGGAATAAGACTTTAGCTGATTTTGCTTGAATTCCCCCCCACACACACCCTGCCAAGGGAAAGTACTTTTGGTTTCCTAGCTCACAAAAGGTTGCCAAGTAGCTTTCTAAACCTTTTAAAACCTTTATTAAAGATGCATTAATAATTAAGATTTAAATATCAGCAAGAAAGATCAATGCTTTGAAACTTTAAGAAATAAAATGCTTTGTACTTAAAATGTGTATATAGCAACTCTGCTTAGTAATTTACTTTTAACAACCTTAATTTGGTTTTGTTTTGTTTCACTTTTTTTTTAATTTGAAGAATGTATTCTGGTCAGTTTTGTGAATTAGTTGGTTGCTTTTTAACTGCAGATGTTTGTACTGCGGTAAATTTGAAATCGAGCATTCACTTAAACAATATTACAAAATACTGAAGGAATGGCAAGGATCCCATAATTTTTGGAACAGGTATAGCCATAGTGCTGTAACTGTTCTGTAGCAAATATTCCAGTCATACGACATTGCTGAAATGGTATTTAAATTACAAAATTACTTTTCTTAGTACTTTTAGAATTTACTTATCAGTCAGTACTTTCAACTGGATTGAACTTTCCGCCGAGAGTCCTATCTGTTAAGGTAGTTCAAGCTAAAATGTCATTTGTTATGCTATTTATGTCTGCAAAATACAAATGATTATGAATTTCCTAGTGCATTTAGTAATTCTCTGCAGGGTTGCTGGTATAAAGTTCACTTAATGGAAAGTTTGGTATTAATACCTGCATGAACTATGTGTAAGTGCCTACAACCGTTCAGTGTAAGGTGAAGTAATAAACTTGCATTATTTTAACTGGGAACTTCTGATGTGAGGAAGTTTAGCCATTGACTTCAAAATTGTCAATGGTTATTCTGATGAAAGAAAATTGAGAAATCAGTGCATAGTTTATGTTGAGCATTCTAGGTTCTCGCATGTGTTTAATAATTTGGGGGAAAAAAACCCAGGAAGTTACTAATTTAACCATACTGAAAGTAACTGTTTTCATTGATGAAGAGGTGCTTATTTTCTGGTGTGAATGCAGACTCCCTAATGAGCAGAAAATTCCTAGCTGGGCAGATGCTCTTTTAGCAGAAAGTAGAACTGCAGCTCTCAAATGTGGATATGCACCCATACTTACGTATATAGTTTAGTATAGATATAGCTTAGGTTATTCTTGATACAACTTACATGAAATATTAACCATATTCTAGCCAACTGTGTGAGCTGTAGTACATTTATAGCTTACTTTTTCCACAGGATGTTCATATTGCTTTATGAGATTGCTGATGTTTGGTTTTTTTTTTCTACAGTCAATTACATTTTTTAAATAAGAAAGAAAATACCAATGTGCTTAGAGCAGGAGTAGGATCTCTTTAAAATGTTAGCATAAGGAAAATCCCTCTCCCTTTTTTTCTTTTTCAGCCTCTTTCTCTGTCTGCCCAAGATCATAAATGTTAAGGCCATTTTGATCTCCTACAAAATACAGATCTTTGGGTTGGAAAAAAAAGGAAAAATAATGCTCAGTGACGAGGACAATATTCTTCTAGCTTTAATTACATAAGTGTGACTTGAGAACTGAACAGACTTTCTCAGCAGCGTTCAGAAGGTATTTCATCTTCTGGCCTTTTTTGCCAGTTTGCGTCCAGACACGTGCAGGATAGAATAAGAGCAGTGCTGTCACCTTTCACATAACCCAGTTAGGGGCAGACATGGTAAGAGACGTTTTCACTAAGTACATCTGAGCAGTGAGACTCAACTTCTTTATTGGTGGTTTATAGTGCTACTGCGTAAGTTCACCTGATTAAATCCTAACCCCTTAAGTATGGAGTTTATGAGAATAATTGGATTTTATTTCCTCACCTCTGTTTCTGAGTATCTTTGCTAATAGGAAAACAGTTGCTCATATATACCTGGTTGTTAGTGATTGTGTCAATGATTTAAAAGTATGGTCACATCCTACAGTATTTTATATCTTATTTAATTCTGTATCTGTTCTTTGGCCTTCTGTGTAGTAAGGATGAAGACTATATAGCGGTTTAGGCTTTGTTGTATCATTTTGTACATCTTCAGTGGTACTGCTTCTCACCTGTTGAAGTTCATCGGTTTTGCAAAGTTATCAATGTGCAATATAACTGTTGTTACTTTATTACTAAGCCTCTCAAACATCGTTCTGTTTCAGTAACTCTCTGCAGGGAGTAATTGTCACAAAGGGGCCTTATTTCCCAGTACAACTTACAAAATAAGTGAGGTATTAAGCTGGAAAGCTTCTGGGCAAGGAGAAATTGTCATTGTTGACTGTATTCATCTATCATATGTACAAGGTCTCAGGCAGCTACCTTGATCAGTCTTAAGTTCTTTTTTCTGTGTTAAGTTCTTTATTCTGTGTAAAAGTCTGATTTTTCTGCTTTGTTAATTGACACATATTATTTAATGAAATTAACTTAATCTAAATGTAGTAATAATTTTCTTAAAGTATGGATGTTTATCCTTAAGTATGTATTTAAAACCAAATTACTACCTTTTAAAAGAAGAACCACAACCCACCAATTTGCTATTGTAAGAAAGAGTATTTTATCTTTTTCTTGAATTCAAAATGTGGTTTGTAAATCTCTGCATCTCTCACTTTGGTGAGATTGAGTCCTACCTATTACTGTGGATACAATAACTATGTATTATGATCCAACCTTTGGTACCAAATATTGAATATTCTTTAAATCAGAGTAGTTGGTGTGCATTGGTGCATGGCCATATGGAAGCCTCATAATACAGTTGCATAACAATCATTATGATTTTAAGTTGTTTAGTTTACTTGCTTCATCCTGCCTTCTAACTGGCTGTCATCTTTTTATTTTTTTCTGTCAGTGGTGGTAGTTTGGTGGTTGGGGTTTGGGTGGTTTTTGTTTGTGGTTTTTTTTGGTAGTGGGTTTTTTTCCCAGAGAATTTTTAATTGCAACTGGAGTACTGTAGCTTTTGCTTTCCATTAGCATGTGTCTATATAATAAAAACAGTTCTCTCCAAAAAGAGTTACAAATTCTGTTTATTATTAAGCTATGATATAGAACTCTTTACAGAACATGTGAGCAAATAAAATATATAGGATTAATGGGCAATAAGGGATACTTTGCAGGGCCCTTGCTTCATTTGCTTATGAAAGTTTGAAGGCATTTACCTGTCAGGAAAAAAGACTCATATAGTGGAGTTTTCGACACAGCTGATATTGTTGCCTTTGTAATCCAAATACATTTATTTTTAATGTTGACTGCAATATGTCTAGGGAGAAGTACATAGCTAGCAGGAGAGGTTTAAAAATAGGGTTGTCAACCTTCTAATGTGTTCTTACTTTCGAGCTTTCAACATCTGACCTAAGTATGCTGTGAATCAAATGAAAATCATATTATAGCAGCGTAACTATTGTCTCATGTCCTGATGTACTGCAAGGAAAGAAAGTAAAGGAGAAATAAAATTTCTTTTTATTGCAAGAAAGTCAGCACTTGAAGGACAGTGCTTCTAGTTGACTGCAAGTAGTGGAGACTGGAAGAATATTTCTGTAGACAAATTCAATATGTTGAGATATTTAAGTGTAATGAAATTTGAAATAAAGTTCTGTGATTTTTATTGATTAAATACTTATCTTGGTACAGGAATACACTATTATCACGGGATGTTTGCACTGCTATATAAAACATGCTGAATATTTGAAAGTATGATTTATAAGGAAAAGTCTTTTGACAGATTGGCTTTTTTAATATGCAGTAAAAGCATATCAGGAATTAGGCTTCTAGTGTCTTTATTAGTTTGGAAGTTGTATTTGCCAAATTATCATCTAAATTTTCATGAAATTTAGAGCTACTTGTCCAATTCCTTACGCTTTATAGTGACTATCAAAATAGAACATGTGAACTACAAAACTTGATGTCCCCAAGAGTAACTTATAAGAACATTTCGTATTGAACCAAGAGATTTTGTACTTTGAAGTTCAGAAGCTGAAAGAGGACTTGTGTTCCATCCAGATGGTAATAATAGGTATGGCAAAACCTTGAGATTTTTTTTTTTTTAAAGGTGATTCTTGAATAAGTTCTCTGAAATTTTTGGTTTTGTCTGTAGCCCAAGGAGCTACTGGAGAGGCAGAAAATCTTTAAAGTACTTTGAGTAGCCATTTAACCTGATTAAGGTTTAGATACAGATTTCATTAATGGGGGTGGATACTATTTTTGTTTTGCATATGTAAGTTCATGTATTCTTTGCTGCTTTTGCTCTGTGAAGGCGCAAAAGAAAGAGCTCTACCTTTAAGGTTTTTAAGACCAACAAGAGGAAAATGGGAGCTCATAATGCCCAGTATAGGCATTTTAAAACTTTTCTGTTGATTTGTCAGCTACATTTAAATATTGGCTCTGACAGTGCTCATGATTACAGCTTGAAATCTTTTTGCTAATTAACTGGTTTTCAAGGCCATCACTGCTGATGAATACCATCAGTCTTAGGCTGAGTATATACATGAGATTTATCAATATGATCCCCAAATACTCTCATTTCAAAAGTACTGTAGAAGAAACTTTGACCAAAAATTATCTTATTGAATTGAAAATTAGCTATAGGCTATGAAACAAGTTGTGCAGGAATTTTTTAAAAAGGCAGAGGAATTGAATTACAGTCAGTCTTGGGAACCTGGCTGCAAATGGAAATATAAGACATTCAATTTAAACGTCAGAACAAACCTTTTTTACACTGAGGATGGTCAAGCACTGGAACAGGTTGCCTGTGGAGGCTGTGGAGTCCCTGTGGGCTTTAAAGATATTAAAAATCTGACTGGAAATGGTCCTGCGCAACCTGGTCTAGATGGTGCTGCTTTGAGCAGGGGCTTGAGCTCGATGATCTCCAGCATCCCCTTCCATCAGTTATTATGTCATTCTGTGAACCAAAGATCCACCTGAACTTGACCCATAAAAATTTAGCATTCATCAGTCCAGAAACACATCTGCAAGATCTTTATTCAAATTTGAAAGTGAGCTTGAGGCTGTATTTGAAAACTACATGAGTTCAGTTCAGGCATTTGATAGTTTTCCATCAAAATGCATTAATGCATCAGAGTACATTCATACATTAATAAAGATGTTGTTAATTCTCCTATACTATAATGGATACTGACTGCAAGTCTTAAACATACTAATTTGACACTATGTTTTTGCTGTGGAACATGCACATGTTTTAAATCCTCAAACCAAGCAGAAAAACTAATTAATACATAGAAAGTATGCAAGCTTAACTAACTTGGTAATTTTCCTGATTTCTCATAGTTATGAAATAAATAAAACTAAGAAACCTTTCAGTGTCTAGAAGCAGGATTCACAAAATACTTTAAGGGAAAAAACATTTGCCCTAAAATATCCAAACTGCAGTTCTCTTTTGGAAAAGCAGAAATGGGGGACATCCATTTTATTTTTTTTTTTTTTTGCTTTTCAAGTGCTGTGCAGATGAAGTCATTAAGGTATCTGCAATAACAGCTTTATTTTAAGTTAAATATTTTAAATTACATTTCTTGTAAGTGGAAATTAATGAACAAATATTTTATTAGGATTAAGCCTCTGATTCTTTCCCTTTAGTTGGTATGAAAAAAGTAAACCTTTGACAGTGTTCTAGTTTGTTGCTATGATTTAGTAAGGAGAAAAATGGGCATTTAACTTAAGCAGAATGAGGAGGCATCTGGTTAGCTCTGCAAATGCATTTTGGATACAAAGTACTATATGAAATATTCCATCTCTGTTTTAATGATGGGTTATTATAATGAAAAAGAAATTTGTCAGCTAACTGGCTACACAGATGGTGTTCCCAGGTGATACTTTTGCTTCAGATTCAGAGAAATGAGGTCTTCTGCAATTCAGGGTTGTGTCCCACAGAATTAGTCACTACTGACTAAGACAGGTTTTGAAAAAGAATAATGAAATATGGAGGGCTTACTATAAAAGCAAGAACTATTCTATTCCATGACATTTTCAGCAAGTTCAGTCATGGACAAACAGATAAGCTTTTACAGCTTACCAAAAAGTGATACAAGAAAAATCAATTAGGAATTTAAATGGATCCGAAGAATATTTAATGCTTCTTTGAAGGTGTGTTTTCAGCAACTGGGAATGAGGTATTAAGACATTCTTTGTGGAATGGGAAATGCTGATTTCCTGTCAAGCTACCACAGTTTCAGAAATGTTTTACTTGAAAAATGTGTAAATTTTTTTTTTTAGCCTCTGGAGGATATGTCCTAGACCAAAATTTTGTGTTGATCACAATATCACATCATCCATAAATTCTGTGATAGATGTGCTTTTAACTTCCAAAAGGATGCCGATTCTGTTTCAGCAGGCAAATCCTTACTTATATCTGCTTGTGTGTTGAACCTACCTTCTGTCAGGATGTTGCCAAAAGGATGGAGTCAGGTTTCCTTGAAGGAGTTACTGTGTGTCAGGACTTCATATTTCATATGAAATGCATGAAATCCACAAAATGAATGAAAGCAAGCCATGCAAAACTGTATCAGGCAGTCACAGTTTTAGCTGTTGAATGTCTAAGCTCCTCGTAGAGTAAGGATTAAATAGGGCTTACATGATGCATCTGTTCTGCTTGACCAGCCTTTGGAAGTCCATTATCTAGTTGGTGAGCTTGATCAGAGTGCTCTTCTGAATGCCTTTAATATGTTCATAAAAATGTCTCGAGGATTTCTAGAAGTTGGTTGGTATAGGTGTCTAACCAACACATAAATTTCTGTCGTGGTGGTATCTGAAGAGTAGGATTTCATAGAATCATAGAATGTTTTGGGTTGGAAGGGACCCCTAGAGGTCATCTAGTCCAACCCCCCAGCAATGAACAGGGACACTGCTAACCAGATCAGGTTGCTCAGAGCCCCGTCCACCCTGGCCTTGAATGTTTCCGGGGATGGGGCCTCCGCTACCTCTCTGGGCAACCTGTTCCAGTGTTTCACCACCCCCATTGTAAAGAATTTCTTCCTTATATCCAGTCTAAACCTACCCTGCTTCAGTTTAAAATCATTACACCTTGTCCTGTCACAGCTGTCCCTACTGAAAAGATTTTCCCCATCTTTCCTATAGGCTCGCTTTAAGAACTGAAAGGCCGTAATCAGGTCTCCCCGCAGCCTTCTCTTCTCCAGGCTGAACAAGCCCAATTCTCTCAGCCTGTCCTCATAG
>NW_009258281.1:688390-709391 GCF_000687185.1 Egretta garzetta | reverse complement strand
TTGCTCATCAGTGGGGGTATGCTTTCTTTAACCATCCTTTTCTGTCTGACATACCTGTAGAAGCCACTCTCCTTTTATGATGAAAGGAACCAGAAGGGAAGGTTTGCAAGTGAGTGCTAAATTTCTTGGATTTGTTGGTTCCTGCTTTAAAAAAAAAAAAACCACCACCACCCCAAACACCGATTTGCAAACTAAATGAAATTTGAGAAGTTTCCCTTGGAAAACGTATCTCTAACTGTACACTGTAAATGATTAAATTTAATCTTCTACGTAATTACTTAGGTATACACTTGTGAGAGTAAGCTGTCTACTATTTCTCAGCATGAATTACAGAAGGAATAAATTTCTTTGTATTCAGTAATAGTAGAAAAAATGAACTTGGATTTAATGTTAGTTGTCTGCTTTTTTTTTTTTCTCTTTTGAAAATTTTAGAGTTTGCTAGGGAGTTACTTCCATGTCTACTAGTTAAGCTTTTTTAGAATTTGGTGGTAGTGTATCTTCTGTATTTGTATGTTTGTACAAATGCTTGTATTCTTGAAGCTGATTGGATTTTTTTAAAAATCAGTGTCAAGACTACTGCTTGAAGCAACACTGGGAAGCAGTACCACTTCAGATCTCTGATGTCTGCAGTTCATTGTGCATGCAGGTAGAGTTGCCAAGATGTGACCAGAAGAGTTAGTGACCCATTAAAAATAAAAATTATAGCCTGTCTTTATTATGTTGGACAACTAGCCTGTTCCATCCAGCCGCTGGCTGGACGATCTGCTGCTTGTGACTTTAGTTAGACACCATATTTCAGGTAGCTTGTATGGCATAAACAAATAAAAAAATCTCTGAGGTATCTCCAACTTTCAGACTGCAAATGCATCTCGTGCAGAGTTTGTGACTTAGTCAGGTGATGACTGGGATTGTTCCAAGAGCATTCTTCCTTTCCTGTGGCACCCCACATGGATTGAGGACAGCAGAAGTTGTCCTACCATATAGATTAATGGGAGGAATTTTACAGTACTTTGTTGCTACTGCCTGTTCCCTGAAATTTAAGGGCTGATTTTGTGGGTTGCATATATTTCTCATGCACACCAAAGAACCATAAGAAAACTAACATAGGCTGAGTTGGAAAGTCTTAGGTTTGTGCTTCTATGTCCTCATCTTCTGATGGCTTCAACCAAAAATGCCAACAATATACAGGCCTACTGTGCTAATCAAAAAGTTTTGTGTTTGTATAGCTCTGTTCACCAAAGAATTTAGCATGGTTTACAGCACATCGAGTCTGCAATTCTACTGCAGAATATACCCATTTTCAAAAGATAAACTGAGCCTTGAAGTTCACAACCTGAAGGAAATTCCAACTCTCTCCCTTTGTGAAAAGAAACTGCTTCAGAGCCCCATATTTTCCCTTGCTGCTTTTCCTGCAACTGGTGGTGTCTGGAAAGGAGATTAATATGTTGGAGAGAAGCCTGAGCTCCAGTCCTTGTTCTTCTTGGTAATTGGATGCTGAGTTTTGTGGAAGGGGTATCTGATCTCATCTGCCCAGAGCGCATCAAGAACAAATTGTTCAGCAAGGAGAGAAAGAGCTGCGTATCGAACTGAATGTTTCAGTTCGGTTTTTCAGGCATTCAGGACTGCAGCCTTCACTGTGGAATGGTAATCAGATGCTTTCTTTTATGGTGAGTAACAGTAAGGTAGAGAAAGGAGCAAAACCAAGAAAAAGCAGAAAGGGGGTGCGGGGTAGGGGGGAGAATCCTTCCCAAACTGTTGAGGTCATGAACAGATAGTTCAGATTTTTGTGTATAGAGAATGAATAGATGCTTCAATAGCAGAAACTTTTATAATATATTCTGCAAGATTGTAGCAGTGTCTAGAAAATGTCTGTTGCAAAGATATGTGAGGTAGCTCACATTCTGTTTGTAATTTTTTACAGCTTTACACTTCTTGTCACTAGTCTTTCAGTTTTCAGGTTTAATCATGAGAGATACCCATTATTTTTTTTACAATTGCTGCTATAATTTTATCCAAATAAGTAACGCTAAGCATTCATGTCTCCTTCAGTCTTTGGCTTATCAAGCTAAATAAGTCAGTCTCCTCTTGTAACTTCAGCTATCCATTTGCTTGTGCATTTTGGTATCTTTCCTTTGTACCCTTTCCAGTTTGGGTTCATTCTTCTTGAATTTAAGTAACCAGAATTTTACATACATTTTAAAAGAGAGTTTGGTGCTTTGTAAGTGATACTTTCCCTTCTCAGCTGATACATTTCCAGGCTCTATTTTCACAGACAGGATGAGCCAATCTAGTAGCTCACTGCTGCTGAAAGAGGAAGGTTCTGCTTCTCTCCCTCTGCTTACCTTCCATTGATCCTGTTTGTGTGAGACTGCTTAACATGTTAACCCAGGACAAGGGGTAAACACTTAAGGAAAGGCTTTGTCATTGTGAATCTGACAAGCACTGGCACAGGTTACCCACAGAGGTTGTGTAGTTTCCATCCTTAGAGATGTTCAAAAGCCATCTGGAAGTGGTCCTGGGCAGCTGGCCCTGCTTCAGCAGGGGGCTTAGACCTAGGCGACCTCTAGAAGTTCCTGTCCAACCTCAAGCAGTCTATGAGTTACTGTGACACCTGTGAGGGGGAAGAGGCAGGATGGTTATTTTGAGTCAGCTGTTCACAAAACTGTGGCCAAAGACTGTGGCAGTGTTTTCCATGGCCACATGAAACATTTTTCTTCATATAAAATATGTTGCTCACTTTTAGCTGTTAGCATCTCCAGAATTTAGCAGAAATTAATATAAGCAGTTGCATAATCTTTTGATTTGTGGTATTGAACTACTTCCTACTTCTCTTGCCTTGATCCACAGTGACATCCAGTTTTAGTACTGCAGTTTGCCTATGTACTGACAGTGCAGTTTTATCTTCTTGTTTTGACCTTCTTTAGAACACCAGTTATTGTGTAAGAGTTGTTTATGGAAATACTAAATACTGCTTGTCCCCTCAGTTGGTCTTTGACCAGCTTTGCCTTGAACACTGGCTACCTTGCTGAATTGGTTCAGAACAGTTTGATCAGTAAAATTGGTGGGGTTTGTTCAAACACTTCTGTATTTTGACTATTGTATTCTGCAAAAATTATTTTAAACCTTTGCATGCCTTCAAGATCACATCAAGTTTTAAAATGGCCCAGCTGCTTCCTCTGCCTTAACTACAGCTGCAGGCATTATTTGTAGTGTTGCTGTTTTCCAGTCAGACAGGACCAAGGTTAGTGTTATTTAAAATCCTAGCTAATGGATTTGCCTTTTCTTTTCCAGCTCTTTTATTATTCTAGAGTGAACGCAAATCTGTTAAACAGGGGTTTTTTGTCAGCCTTGTTTCTTTTAATGGGCCACACTCTGAATGAGAATTTATATAGCTGGGGCTCAAGGAAGAAGGAAAAAATTATTCTTCTGATGATCTTTGCCATTTACAAGATTAACGACTTGTGCAACCCAGTGTCTGTCTTCTCTCATCCAGTTTCTTTGAAATTTCTGTGACTAGCAGACGCTAGTTTGTTTCTTATATAGTGTGGCATCCAAGCACATACAGCAGTTGTTTAATAAAATCTTTAAGTCTGTATTTAATTGTACTCACTTATGTAAGACTCAGTCAGAATGGGCTAAATGCCTCTAATCCTGTATGAATGAAAATTGGATGGGGCCATTGCTGTCTGCAGTGGCTGTGTCTGTTCCTGATGGAACTGGTGGCCCAACTGGCCATTGGATTCCCATAAATACAGTAGCTGGGATTCAGCACTTGAGCAATCTTTAATCTTAGAATCGTTTAGGTTTGAAAAGACCTTTAAGATCATCAAGTCCAACCATTAACCTAGCACTGCCAAGTCCACCACTAAACCGTGTCCCTAAGCACCACATCTAGATGTCTTTTAAATACCTCCAGGGATGGGGACTCAACCACTTCCCTGGGCAGCCTGTTCCAGTGCTTGACAACCCTTTTGGTGAAGAAGTTTTTCCTAATATCCAATGTAAACCTCCTCTGGTGCAACTTGAGGCCATTTCCTCTTGTTAACATTGCTTGTTACTTGGCAGAAGAGACTGACCCCCACCTTGCTACACCCTCCTTTCAGGGAGTTGTAGAGGGTGATAAGGTCTTCCCTCAGCCTCCTTTTCTCCAGCCTCAAGTACCCCAGTTCCCTCAGCCGTTCCTCATCAGACTTGTGCTCCAGACCCCGCACCAGCTTTGTTGCCCTTTTCTGGACATGCTCCAGCACCCCAATGTCTTTCTTGTGGTGAGGGGACCAAATCTGAACACAACATTTGAGGTGCAGCCTCACCAATGCCAAGTACAGGTGGTTGATCACTTCCCTGCTCCTCTGGTCACACTATTCCTGATACAAGCCAGGATGCTGTTGGCCTTTTTAATGTGTAGTTACACTGTAAATGTGTGTGAAAAAGCAATATAGTAGTAATTGTCATTTGATAAAATGTTTTCAAATGCTAAGGGCCTAAGGAATTGCATAACATGAGTGGATTTGTTTTTTAGCTTGATATTTTTTGCTTGACAGCTGTTTTTTTTCCACACACTTTAGAAGTATAAGTGGCTTGTTGTATTATAAATTAATAGTATTATAAATAGACACAAGTACAGGAGCGTATATGGATTTAAGATATTGATGCCAGATTTGTATTAATATTGTGCCAGTATGAAGTGCCTTCAACCTGGAAAAAATGGCATTATTCCCTTTTTAAAAATAGGATACTCATTTTGAAGATCAAATTACAACTATTTATCTGTGTCTCTGTAAAATTGAAAAAGCAATATGTTGTCTTACCAAGATTTTTCTTGTGCACGGTCTAGCTCAAGCACACAACCTCTTTATCATATTTGTTGCATGCTTTTTAGTAAATACAGCTGACTGAAAATAAACAACAAGGAAAGGTAGAAGAGAAGTTTATTACTGAAATGCAATTCAAAGAAGATTAAATTCTTGGTGAATCCTGCATTGCACTGCTTACAGTAGTAAAAGGTCCTCAGCAGTATATTTAGGGGTTGTTTCATGGCAAACTTCGGAGTCCAAAGACTCATCTTCTGCAGGAATTTACTGGAACCTCTGCAAGTGTAAGTTCCCAGGTTTGGTGCTGTAAATTCAATACTGTAAAACCTAATTTGAATATACTGCCTTCGTAATGGAATACTGTAAATCTTCTAACATGAGAAAAATGAATAATATTCTTCAGCTTTCTAGAAAGTAGTTTCAAAATTAATTGGACTTCTCTATAGAAAAGCCATATATTAAATGTACATTTACTGCAAAGTGAGATAGTAGATTTGGAAGTATTTTTTTTTAACCCATGACCCAGGCAGAACTTAGCTCAGTTTACTGGGGTTACATGATCAAGTTGGAACCATGTGTTTTGGTTTTGTTTATATTTTTCATGATTCTGATATTCTCTTTTTCCCCTCTTATGTTCAGAAAACTTGTTCAAGGAAGTTTTTGAAAGAAAGAAACATTGGTTTTCTTATTTGAGAAATCAAATTGGAAAAAAATTAATGCAATATGCAAATCACTGAAGTTTAGTTTTAACATCAAGGTGACTTTTTGGCATCTGAATACATTGTCTTTGGCATAGAAGAGAAAATTACTACACCTTTTTTTAAATTCTATTCTGCTAAGCAGACATTACAGTTTAAAAAAAAAAAAAAAGAGATGAAAGGAACCAAGGGAGGAACTCATAGAGTTCATCTTTGTGCCAAATACATTTGTTACAAGCATGAATAGTCAGAAAGCTGCCTTATCAAGACTTGTATGTGGTAGATCCTACAGGACAGGATCTACTGATCACAGATTGCAGTCTAAGCTGTACTTCAAGCCACCGTAGCTCACTGGCTGTCCTCCTCTTTCTGGCACTTGCAGAACTGCAGTTTAAATTTTCAGATGTAATGGTATACATTATCACAGAATTAGTTTTACTTATTTTGTATTTTGCTAAACTGATAGCCCCTCCCCCACCTTCAGATGTTCACTGGAACATCTTAAAAAAATACATACCCACTCAGGTTCTTGTAAATGGACAGGGTAAGGGCTCTTAGAGTTGTGTGTAATTGCAGAAATAGTTGTATTGCTCAGATTAGGTTAATGCTAAAACGATTATGTGCACTTTAGCTGAATAGTTGTCTAATTCTTCCAGCTGTGCCTTGACAAATTACCATAGAAATAACGATTAATTATCTGATCTATAAAGGGAGAAATAATTTGATCTTTTTGCGATTATTACTGAGTAATTAAATGATAAATTACCCACATGTAAACTAATTTGCATATAACAAAACAGTACCTAAGATTGAAAGGCTCTTTTAAAGTGGTACAGTAGGAGTTAAGTGGGGGCTAGTGTTAATGAGTTCTAACTCACAAGCATAGTGAAAAATGTGAAGTGTATAGTCTACTAGGAAAGTGAGGAACAGGGAGACTTCGAGATTTATTTCTGCTCTTTATAATTCTCAACTGGATTTGTAGTTCCTATGAAAAGTTATGCTTGACTTAAAGGCTTTTATTAATAACTTTCATTTTTATTAGCTACCTGTTATATAAGGACATCTGTTTCTCTAAGAACATAATATTATTCTAGATTAGGGGGTTGTTATATTCCTACAAGCAATGCTGTCAGCCTGTTTCCTTTATTTTAGTAAAGCAAAGAACAACATTCTCATTGAATGGATCACAGTTTAGGAAAAAAAAATCTTGGTATTTTAGAAATAAGAGAAACACTTCGATTGGCTTTGGAATTTTTTTGAAGAATCACGTGTGAACAGACTGTACAGATTAGCAGTGTCCTCAACACAAAACCTGAGCTGAGATCAGTGTAATTCTAATTCTTCTTCTAGCGAGCATCCAGTTTCCCTTGTCAATAGCTTGTAGATGACATGTAGATCCTTGGCTGATATTACTAGCTGATAGTTCTGTATTTATAGAGTTTTGCTAATTTTCTTTTCAGTTTGGCAGTTGAAATAAAGTCCAGAAAAACTTGTTTTGGTTGTCCACAAATAACATTGCCATATTCTTCAGATGAGGAATAAAGTTGGGAAGAAATGGCTTTAAGTAACTAAACATGTTATGGTTGAAAACAGGCTACATAGTTCATCTTGGTTTGATGCTTTTGAACTTTTTATTATTACATTGAGAAGTATTACTATGTTGAACATTAAACATTTCCTGGAGACTGTGTCAAAGTTGACCTTTCTGACTTGGTGGGGGAAAAATCCAACCTAAGCTGTACATAAAAATTCAGCACAAATGGAGTATTTCAAGTTGAACCAGAACTGCACTTGGCAGGGGGGTGGAAGGAACAGGGAGGGGCAGGGGACGGGAACAGGAAACCTCCAAATCAGCCAACTCTTTTCCTGACTTAATGAGGTTTTTATTACCCAGAACTTGAGTCTCCGTTTCATAGGGAATTTATTGGATTTTTCCCCACAGTGTGCTTCATCAATTTCAATGAGCAATTTAGTTGACCCTTTATCTAGAAGCTCATTCTAAATTATCAGCCGTTGCCATCTCTTCAAAGGATGAACAGCATTGTTAAGAATCTGCCTTGGAGTTAACCTGAAGAAACAAAAACCATAGATAATAAGAAATTTTTTTTTTTTATCCCTTTTTCTTTTTTTTTTCCTCCTTCCTTTTTGTTTTCTTCCTGGAAGACATTTTATTGAGGAAAGGAGGAACTGCCTGTTTTCAGTCATTGCAGCCCATTTCCTACTGTGATTCAAAGTCCATTGGAAGGCTAGACAACAAAATCCTTGCTATAATTATATGCATCCATAATAATACTTTGGGAATTTTGTTATCTTCTATAGTTTTAAGGAAGCATCTTCCAAATATCATGATTTAGCGATCAGTTCTTGCTGTATGTGGGTTTAGTTTCCTATAAAGATTTATTAATGATTTGACGATTAAAGTAGGTATAAAAATTGAACCACATTGTAGCATGACATCTCTCATACACTGTACTGTTTCTGATGATCATTCTCTAACAACCTAAAAATAATGGAAGCACCACGAATACCATTATGATTTTGATATGTAATAGGCTTCAAATCTGTGGCTCATGACAAGAGACTTTCCTAGTTCTCAAAAGAATTGCAGTAGTTCTTAATTTTTCCCATTTTTAAGTGCTGGAAACAACTTGATAAATTAATTACTGATGTGTTCTTAGAGCTTGCTCTAGCACTTCAATTTTTCTTCAACTTTTAGTCACTTGTATTTTCTAAAATCATGAAAATGTAAAACATCAGCAGGCCTTTCACTTTCCATGTTAATGGAAAGAATGGAAATGTTATTTAGCTGTCTTTCAAATGGGAAAATATTAAGTTTGGGAAGAAAACAGACTTCAGAAAGTCAGCATTTTTGTTGCCATGAGGAATGTGAATTTTTTTTTCAGGGGAATGTTGGTACTCAAATGCTTTTACCCCCTTTATCTAAACAAATGATACCCTTTCAAGATAGGTTTGAGAGGTATGAAATTAAGTATAGTGAAAATTCCAGTTCATTCCTTTTAATGTTAGTATGGGAGTCAAGCACAGTGTTGCCATTGCTGTCACATAATGAGATGATTACTACCTATGGAAAGGCCTTATTAAATTAAAAATCACTTAGTAAAGCAGCCTCACTTTGATAATTAGAGACATCACTTGCAAGAATTAGTCTATAATCAATCTTTTCAGCTAGTAAATGGAGATGCATAAAACTTCCAAAATTTAAAAGCTAATCAAACTGTTGAGGAGGCACAGTACTCCACAAATGGTACTGGCTTCAGAGGAATCTTTTTCAGTCTTCCTCAGCTGCTACTGATTCCTTCTAGCACTGGAAGGGCTGGCTGGCCTTGTGTTCTTGGTGGGGAAAGCTATTCTAACAGTTGATGGTTGTCGTCTTCACTGTGTAGGTCTGTGACAATGTACATATCCTACTTCCTATTTTCATTAGCAGATACTCATTTTCCAAAAGTACATATTCAAAGATGGTATATAAATGCATTTTGGAATCACAGGTACTAGAATTGGAGAGAAATTAGTGAAAGTTAGCAGACCGTACCCTTTTTGTGTGGATATTGTGTATTCTTCTTTGATCTCTGCCTGGAAGTGCCTTTGTAAATTGTTGGGTTTGTGTGCTTCATTTGTTTATCTCTGGTTTACAGAAACAGTGCCTGATATTTTTTTTAGGTAGGCGCCTATCAAAATTGGGAGGAGATTTTTTTTTTTCTTTTTATATTATCAATACAGATAATATTGCTAGGTATCTGTGATTCAGTTTGTGTTGAAACCTTCAAGGAACTGGAGACTGTGAGCCTATTTTCTATGCAGAATATGGTGAGTGTTGTATTACTGATCTAGATTTTGTTCAGCCACTGCAGTAATGTCATGAGGTTCTGTCTGCTCTTGCAATTCTTTTGGCAATATTAGCCTTGTTTCATCAGCTTTAATAAATAGATATTTATTTGTAAAATAGTAAAGCTCTTAGTTATATCAGTTATAATGATTCTGAAGCAAGTCAACTTCATGAATCAGAGTTAAGGCAATATAAAGTGTAGACAGTGCCACTAGCACAGAATTTTTTGCAGGGCACAACTAGCCATCATCAATCCAGCAGTGACATACTCCATTGGGCATTGACAGGTAAAGATCGAGATGGCTGCTCACGTTGTGTTGTGCTAAATTAAAGTAATATCTTAAAAAATGGCTACATTAGCAGAAGAAATTGAGAAGTAGAGTGCTCCTCCCTGCCCTGCTCTTTTTTTCTTCTTTCAGGCTAGGGCATTTCAGGAAAGAAAGCAACTGAATAATGATTCTACAATTAAAAATGTTGAGGAATCAGAAGTTGATTTTCAAATCTATTTCCAGTCTAGAAATTGTAACAATATTTTTGTTTTATCTACTGTTTAACTACAAAAGAAAGAATACTGGATAAACAAGTAAAGATGACCCTTATCTGATAGACAGAATGATGCAGGGAGTGCGGAGAGAGGAAAGGGCTGGTAATTATGGTTCTTTAGACATTAGCATGTATTTGTCTAAGGGAAACAGTAGTTATGCTGTTCTCTTAAGAGGTTATTCCTTTGTCTTAAGGGAAGCTTCTAGGCAGAAACACATACACTTGGAAAAATACGCTTTTTTCCCTCAAATGCCCTTGCCTGAGGGTTTCTGGAGCGTCCTTCTTGCTGGTTGCCTGGGTCTTCAAAGGTTTTTGCAGAACTATGTGATACTTCCTAAAGTTTGAAAACAACAAATCCATTTACTTAGCTAAATGAAAGTAAATGCAGTTTGAGATGGTCCAGGATTTTGGAATGGTCATTGAATATTGTGGCCCAAAAGTTCTTCCCAAGTAATTGGCCATACTCACAAGGTCATAATTTTTGCTGAAGGTGCTAACACATTTTAAACTTAACTGGCCAAGATGGCCCTGCAGCTAGAGACACTGAAGGTATTACAAAGTTCCTGTGTCCCATATGTGATGCATTTTACAACTGTGATATGTAAAGTCAATGTTGTTTCATATTAAAGTCTTTATTTATGTTTAATAACTAGCTTTTTACGTAAAGATTTTATTGTTTTTCCTTTAATGTGGTGATAAAACTAGGAGTAAGCTGTACTTCATGTTTTTTCAAAACTGAGATCCTCAGACTTAAATATCCAAGCTCCCTAAAGAACTTCTTGAGGACACAAAAGGTCTGATGGATGTCTTAAATCTCTTAAATCTATTGGTCTCTTCTGCCAAGTAGCAAGCGATTAGAGAAGAGGAAATGGCCTCAAGTTGCTCCAGGGCAGGTTTAGGTTAGACATTAGGAAAAATTTCTTCACTGGAAGGGTTGTCAAGTATTGGAACAGGCTGTCCAGGGAAGTGGTTGAGTCCCCATCCTGGAGGTATTTAAAAGGTAGATGAGGTGCTTAGGGGCATGGTTTAGTGGTGGACTTGGCAATGCTAGGTTAATGGTTGGACTTGATGATCCTAAAGGTCTTTTCCAACCTAAATTCTATAAACCTATGATTCTATTTTTAGACAGACCCAGGGAACAAGATATGC
Organism: Egretta garzetta; assembly: GCF_000687185.1. Taxonomy (NCBI): domain Eukaryota; kingdom Metazoa; phylum Chordata; class Aves; order Pelecaniformes; family Ardeidae; genus Egretta; species Egretta garzetta. The sequence goes on along the minus strand of NW_009258281.1, from coordinate 698,343 downwards.
TTCTAGAGATCAGCAGTGACCAGGAAAAGTCTGACATACAGCAAGGCGATAGAGTACACAGCTCAGCACATACTGAGTGAGTTGACATAACTAAGAGTAGAAGAGGTGGAAAAGCTATTCAGATGTCAGTGCATCTGAGATCTTTCAAGGCTTAGTCGGCTAGGTATGCAAGCCTTTCTGCATATCTTACAGTTCACATTCCTGACAGTCTTTTTAAAAAATCATCTTTGTAGCTAATACTTTCATATTTGTGTGGAGTGTTATTTTTTAAACAGGAGACAACCTTGCACTTGCTTTGTTAATGTTTTTTTTTTTTTTTTCTTGCATCCTCTTGCAGCCAGCTCATGTCAGAGGGTGGTCATATCTGCTGCTTCTGTGCCTTTGAAGACAGCAGAATTCCCTGTCTGGTGCTGAGTGGGAGACCTTCACTCACACTGTTTGTATCTTTGCTTTTCCATGCATGTATTAATATCTATTATATATACAACTTCATATATAATAGGCTTACTGCTATATACATATGTATATAATGATAACAGTCTATTATATAAAATACTGAGGGGTTTAGTACTGTAATTCTTGCTAGCTTTCCCTTAAAATAGTAATAATGTGAATAATGTCTGTTTAATCACCTACTCCTCTTGGCAGCTGTTTCGACAGAAGACTTAACAGCATAATGTATTCCTGTAAGATCCTGTTATACTTGCTTTGCAGGTGTTAAAGAAACTGCTGTAATATTTTACCAACAGCGCCACCTGGCACACAGCTGTCTGCTTGAATGTCTGTAAAACTGTTCCGAAATTGGAAAAATAAGGAGTGGCTTAAAAGACTTGAGCTTGTCATATCAGTAGTATTTGCAAAGAGTGAAGTTTAGACATTTTGGTAGCTAAGTAAGAAAAGGTCTGTGATTGTGATATTCCTGAGTGGCTTCAAAAAAAGACTTAAATTTAAGTTCTGTCAAACATGTCTCTTCAGCATTGCTTTTTTTTTTTTTTTTGTAGAAGTAGCTTCTATCTCCACTTTTCTTTTACCACTGATGGGAGGTGGCTTTTTTATTAATATGTTATTTCCTGTGGGGAACCAATACACATGCTAAATTCTATTAAAAGTAATTCCAAGGCTCATCCATGCATGCAGTAATTATGATTGTGAGCATCCAAGGAAAATGAGTGTATAATATCTTAATTAAAGTAGGGTAGTACAATTTTAGTTACAGATAATTTTAAGACTTTAGAATGTTAAAATTCCTTTCTATTTTCATGCAATTAATATTAGTACAGCTATTTTGATAGTGCATCGCCTTGTTAATGCGAGTTTTGTTGGGGTAGGAAAACGTACAAAATCTGAAAGTCTAATCAATTAGAAAAAATCTGTTTATTTTGGTAGACTGTATTTACTTAAAAGTCACTTAGTTGCTTGCCCAAGAAGAAAAATTTTCATGCATGAGAGTGAAGAAAATAGTTTCTGTAGTACACTGTATAACCTTGGTTTCATCTTTCTCATTAACATTGGTGGTATACTGAAGTTTGTTGTCTGAATCTCTAGTTTCGTTTTTTTTTATGGTAAATTTGAGCTCATGTACATGTTAATGTTATCTTGGAGCTGACTTGTCTTCTGAATCTTAATGATGCTCAGCTGTTTTTGCAGGAAAATAAGCAAGTTGCACAGGCTGGAGTTCTCTCAGTTCCGTTTAGAAGTCTGCATGGTCACTCTGTAGAAATCAGTAGCAATTTTCATGTATTTTGATACATACTTTAGAATAGCTACACTTTGGCCAATTAAACGTATGGCTAGAAATCACAGATAACTGAAAATATGTCAGCACCGCTGCTAGCTATTACTGTATTGTGTGCACTTAAGGAAGCCTGTGGGAAAGTAGGTAGCTTGCATACCAGCCGCATGAAGTTTAGCTCAGGATAAGTGTTTGATTGTTACCCATTTTCTGGGGTAACCTACCGTGAATCTCTTTACACTGCAGCTATTCGGTTCTCTAAACTGCCAAAGCAAAATTACTGGTTGTACAATCAAATTTAAAACCAGCATTTTCATGTAGTACTGCCATCATAGCAATCTTCTTACAGGATCCTGGCTCCTGACTGCTACCCAGTATTGAAAGGTACAGTATCAGGCTCACTTTATCAGGCAGAACTATTGTTTCTAGGCTGCTGGATGATTATCTAGGTGCTGTTGGTATTTTCCTGAATTTCAGTATAGTGGGATTTAATCATAGTCCACAGAAGAAAATAGTCTCATCAGCTTTTAGAAGAGCACAAGTCAAGTGCTCTGCTGCTAGCAGGACAAAGGCAGGCTCATCTGTGCACTCTGCCACCATCCTCTAACGCTGTCACTACCAACTACTCCCTTCCTGCTCTCTGCTGGCTGCCTCTGCTCTCCCGCTACCTTGAGTTTCCTCCACCTTGATATGTGCATCTTGCTCCTGGCTCTCCTAACATGCCTTAAACACATGCAATACTTTCAGCTCCTGTCATGACATTTTCAGCCTGGGCTAATCAGCATTTCCTTGGGGAATTTACAGCCCTTGTTTCTCTTACTGGACAGCAATCAGGTCCTTTTTTAGCAGTTTTCACATGGAAGCTGTTAGAAGCATTTGGCATAGAAATGGCTGTAGAAAGGCTGCAGTTAACTCCCATCGCAGGCCCTAGCTTCTTGTCATCCCAAGTTGTGTGCGACTGATCAGTCTGTTTTGCAGAACCCATCGTCTAACAGTGTTGAGTTAGTGGTCGCAGCTGCACTTTGGATTGAATTAGAGGGGTTTTGCAAGAAGCATCTGCATCAGGATGCCTCCAGACTAATCCCATCAGATTTCTGGACAGGTTAGCAGAGATGTAGGGACTTTTGCACTGGAATGCCCTAACCCAGACAGAACCCATCCTGACTGTGACTACATACCAATGTGCGTACTCCAGCATGTATGTGTGTTAGAAATGTTGATACCAAGCCTTCTAAGCTGACAGCATTTAGGCCCTGATAAATCAAGCTGTATGGGAACCCTAATTTTGTAAATAACAAGCACAGCTCCAGCTATTGCAGTTATCTATTTAATGGAGATTTCTGCCAGTCTCAGTCTCTCACATTCTGTATCCACAAATGTATAATCCATCTTTAATTTCAGTGGGTACTTCTAGCAATAATTACCAGAACTCTAGACGTACAGAAAGTATTAATCAGGAAAATGCAGGTATTCAATTTTGTTGAATTAATGTAATCTGTTAATTGATTGAAGATGGTTCACTGCAGGTTGTGGTGCTGAACTCTAGGATATGTTTTACAATACTTCTCTGTTTCAATGATTTATGGACTTGTCATTTTATTTTATATGAGGAATTGGATAAAATGACCTTGGAAGGGTATTTTCATGATTGTTTTTAATACATAAGGGAAAAAAAGTAGAAAAAATTACCCAAAGTACTGCTACGCTGCAGAAATAATTTAGAACTTCAACAGTGTTGTCAAATGTCTGTGCTGTAAACAGGATTTAGACAGATAGAGTCTGCATAAGGAGGTTCTGGCTTTTTACTTCTTTGAACATTAATAAAAGCTCTCTGAGTCCATTCCCCAATTTAAATAATGAATGAACTATTTTCTTAGCTCTCTCTCACATATATGCCCTCAAGTAATGTGTCTTATGCACTAAATAAAAGCTGGGAATATTTTTTTGTTTATTTCTTAATGTCATAGGAGTTATATTGTATATGCTTGTATCCACACTCCCACAGGCACGTATTAATACTTGGAAAATGTCTAGGAGAGGTAGGCTGCTGCACAGCAAATGGGAATACCATGTCCTTTGTTATTTCTTTGAATGTGATAGTAGTTCCAAATATAGCAGCAAAAGGAATATCCTTTCCTTCTCTTCCCAGAACTGCCTTGAAAATACAGTTCCTGTACTCTGGGCAGAACTGCATTTCTGGGATGAAGTTGTGGTGCAAGGCTACATTTTAGATTCCTATAATCTTATGTCTATACTGGTCTTAAGTCTAAATATTACCATATAGTCTACATATAATCTATACACAGTAAAATAGTAGGACTTAAGAAATCAAATTAAATGCCTTTCAGACCAAGATGAAGGTCTTGGAGATGAAATAAGAATTTTTAAAATTATTCATAATTTATTTCCCCTTCTGTGAAAACCGCATTCTAGTATGCATATATTTAATTCTGTCGTACTCTACCATTGCTAGTTTTTGTTCTACGTTACTTCCCATTCTTAAGTACGCAAGCTGCATTTTAGGATCAAAGCTCTTGGTCTGGGTTAGGTTCCCTTGCATTGCTCCTAAAGGACTCCTGTGACAAAGATACGTATCCAGAGTTTTAAGGCTAGGTCCAAGTCACCCATCTTTCTGGCAACGCAGCAAGTAAGTGGTGGGGCCTGGGCTGGCAATGGAAATAGATAATGCTATGGCTAGAATTGTAACCATGTACACTTATCTGTGACGTTTCCTGCATCGGGGTTTATGTCTGTGTAACTGACTCTACGGCAGTGAGAAGCAGTGGTAATCCAAGTTCCTAGCTGAGGTATAGGAAAAGAACATTAGCACAATCTGATTTAGGTTACAGTTGAAGAAAACCTGAAGTATATACTCTTTGCTTATTCTCATCCCATGGTATTGTGTTATTACCTGTTTTGAACTGTCAGGGGATTGATAACATTTGACATAGGTAGAAATAATGTGAATGTCAAACACCTGTTGCTGCAGGGCTTTAGACTCTGCAGCCTGACTGCCAGGGCATTCCCTTGGTGTCACGTTGATGATATTTAAGTGACAGCTGAAAACAGAGTTCTGTCAGTGCTGTCTCTGTGTCAGCTACCAAACCACTAGACAGAGACTTAGAGTAAATCTTTTCCATCAATACGTATGTTTGAGTAACTGTTAATTAAATCTGATTTGACTTTGCTTACTAATCTGCCTCCTAGATCAATCAATACATGCCTCCTCTTCTGAACCTGAGTATTTCTTTGGGTTCAGAAGTAGTGTGTGTTATTAATACAGTATTTCAAATGTCTTGTGCTTTGCAGATGGAGCAAAGAATACTTGCCATATTCAGAAAGGCTTCCAGCATTATTTTAGATCTGAAATAATGAGTTAGGAGAAACAAACAATATCAAGAGAATTGAGTGGGGAAGAACTTAAAATAAGTTATGAATAGTATGTGCCTATGTATCTCCTTGGTGTAGCTGGGATGTTTTTAACTATTATTGTTTGGGGAAATAAAAGCCTGACTTTACGTCAAAGTAGATGTATTGCATACTAAATCTTAAGAAGCAGAACTCTGATTTTCTTTCTCTTCTTTTTTAAGGGTTCTTTTTTTTTAAAGTTTCAAGAATGTGTTTTGTGTAAAAAGAGGAAAAGAAGGCCTTAACTGAGACTGCGGGTTCTAAGTTGGTGCAAATCAACACATTTCTGTTGAAGCAAGTGTTAACCATTCCAGCAGAGGGTCTGGTTTTCACACCTGTGTGGACTCGACTGAGTCCTGTCATGAGTCTCTAGGGAAGTGGATCCTTTTGAAGAGTTGTTTTTATTCAGCCTGCATGATTTTTGTTTGGTTTTGCTATGGGTGTCACTGAGGACCTGACCTTACAAGTGTCATGAAGACCTCAAGGGCTTTGTAATGCCACCTCCACTTTTTTCCTTCTCAAAACCCAAACCTGTCTGTCCTTCTGTCATTTGCCCTCCACCATGTTGAGAGGGAGGATGCATTAGTGATGTTAAAAGCTACAGTGCAGAAAATGAGTAAGTTTGAAGTATCCATTACTACTCTACAATGTGTAGTTAGAGAGGGGAGTTACTAAGTAGATGAGAAAGGCCTGTGGCCCATTTTACTGCCAGACATTCGTGTTCAGTGATGAGTTAGTCTGTGCTGGCTGAGGTTTCCAGTTCAATTATGAGGCAGGGTATTCTAAGACTTTTGAAGGCTTTGTGCTCCTTAATCAAGGTCTGTTGTGTTGGCCCAGATTGAGACGCCAAGAAAGAATTCCCAACTCTAGATATTTAGCGCTGTGATAAGCAGAAGAGGTCACTAGTATAAGGATGATGTGAATTCACTGCTAGTGGCCTGTTTCAGCCTTCCTGTGGTAGTAGAATGTAGGCCTTTTGCTACTGAAACGTATCCAGGTCTCCATGCAAATTAAATTGTAATATTGATATGCTCCACAGGCACAGAGAACACTGGCTTTTCTTTGCAAGTCTAGAATGGAGGGGTGGTTTTTAGTACCCTTTTGTTAAGACAAAATTGTTTTGGTTTACCCTTTCTATGGAGTTAAACCCATGGCATCATCTTAGTATCCAATTTAACCACCACAGTGGGTTAAGAGAGGAAGATTATCTGTCTTCCAATGCAAGCTGGTAAGCTACTGAACTTCCATACGATTGGCAAGATGTTGCACTAGCATTACAGAACTGCAGCCAAGTAGTGTGGGAAATGCAATTGCAGTAGCAAGAAAGAGTATTGCCAATCCACCCCACCTGTTGTGTCCTTTGGGAAGTAGCTGATCAAACCAGGTGATAAATCGGAAGCTATGCCAATTCACTGACAGGTTTAATTTCTTCCTAAATTTCTGCTGTGGCGAGGAGGCCTCTTTGTCTCCTACATTCCCTTTCCTAGGCTACAAGATAAGGGGAATTTTTTTCCCTTCATCAGCTTCCAAAGAAAATTCTTTATGGCTTCTAAGTTCCAGCAATTAAAATGGTGCCACCAAAACCATGCCAGCAGATCACATAAGAACATAATGGGATCAGGTCTGTGGATCCCAGAGGTCCATTGAACATGGTGTTGCAAGTGGGAATTTTTTTCTCAACTCAGTTCCATGTCTGAGGCCAAAGCTGGTTTATCTGAGATCAAATTCAAACTGCTTAATGTAGTATTTTCAGTTTAGTTCAGTTTATGTGATGAATCATACACAACAAAAGAATTGGTATCCCTTGAACTTTTATGTTAACTCTATTCACATGTAATCCTAGGGTTGATTCTTTTAATTTAATCCAATACTTATGTTTAAATTAAATTTTCAGCAGTGTATCATCATATTTAAGCTACAAAATGGAAAGAAATATAAAACCATTCATCTAAAAGGAATATTTATTAGACAGTTACCATTTTCTTCGCAATAGTTACCCATGCTTAGCTCAAACTACTTCCTGTGTAAAAGAGCTGGAATGGTATTTTCTTAAATGCTATTTTACTTGGAGAACCTATTAGTTGGTTTTTACATAAGTGAATTTATGATATGAAGGCAAGCAACAATTGCTCTTTTAAGGTAAATTGGTGTTTAAGATGGCTCTGTCTTGTTTTCAGTATGCGCTTTGGAAGAGGAAGTAGGAGAGTAATTTTAAAATCTCAGTAATTTCATTAAGAAATATCCAATAATAATTTTTTAAATAGTAATTTAAGATCTTTCAATCTGTACATATCTCAACATTTTTAACACAGCAAAAAAATGTATATAGTGTTTTGCAAGAGATGGTAAATTGTGCTAGTTGCTAGGAAATCCTGCTTTCAGATGCAACATGCCAGTGTGCCTTTGATCTCTGCACTAGGAGGCTACTGTATCTCATTTTGAAGTTTTCACTATATTTTGTAATTGTCTGATGGCTTGCCATTTTTTTTTTTCAAGAAATACAGAATCATAGAATCCTTTAGGTTGGAAAAGACCCCTAAGATCATTGAGTCCAACCGTTAACTTAACACTACCAAGTCCACCACTAAAACATGTCCCTAAGTGCCATGTATACATGTCTTTTAAATACCTCCAGTGATGGGGACTCAAAAATGCACTCTTTTGGTTTTTACTGTTGTCTTGTTTTACCTCCTTACTACACATAATCTTTTCTTTTCTCTGTTTTCTTACTTTACCAAGGCCGTGTTCTCACTAGATGCCTAAGATGGCATATGTTTGGAGTACCTTTGTCCAAGTGATAGGGATAGGTATTAGAGCAGTACAAACCGCAGTTCATAAATTAATACCCCACCTTGCTGTTGGATGGTGAATCCTCACAGGAAAGCTATATGCCATTTAAATGACTTTGTGTCTTCAGTTTTTTTTAGCAATTGAAATCACGTAAGATTCAAATATAAGCCAAAATGAGAAGATAACAAATAGTAATAAAGCTGGATTTTTTTGTTAGTAGTTAGATCCTAATTTTGTTTATGCTGAGTCCTGAACTCTGGAAATCTGTTCTGAAATGTTCAGCTGAACACTTCAGGTGTTGGGATGTGGCTTGAAGAGATCATTGACTTCATAGGAGTGCAATAATACAGAGCTGATATACAATACAGTGTCTTATCTATGTGTAAATTATATCTCTTACCCAGTCCTCTTCCTCACCCAAGTCTGAAGTGTTGACTTTTCCAGGAAGGATATCTGATTCTTTTTCCTGTGGTGTTAGAATCATCATACAGAGAAGAGGTTTGACAGTTCAGGGTGCTTATGTGAGCAACAATGATCTGTTTTTTAATGAGGTTTAGCAAACAAAACATGGACTATGAATTTTAACTCTGACGCATAGATATCTCACATGATGCCTGCAAGTTTGGTAACTATTCCTCCTAGTTTCGAAAACATTCCTGAAGCTGTGGTGTCTAATCTAGTGTGCATGCATCAACACTGCATTAAAGATTGCCGAGAGATGCAGTATTTGTTTCTTGTCCAAACCCAGGAGAAGGTCACATTTTAGTACTAATAAAATGCCCCATGTATTGCATCAGGATTTGGTAGAAAAACAAAATTTAAAAAGCCACCCAATATGTAAATGAAAGTATCAGAAAATTTTGGCTATTTTAATGACTGATTGTTCAGGACCATGAATAAACTCCCTGTGTTTTTTTTCTCTCTTACGCATTTATTGTGTTCCTTGATTGGTAGTCTTATGTCATGTGAAATAAAGCATCCAGTGGTCCTGTGGTGCTTGTTTCCAATACAAATTTTCAGGTGAAGGCTTTGGATTTAAAATTTTTGGTTTACTGTTGAAATGATTTGATTTTTTCTATCATAAACTTTACTTTGGCTTTTGATTTGATCTGAACCTTTTTGGGGGCTGAATTTTGCTGTTAGCACAATGTGCGCCTTTGGCAATTCTTCAACAAATTTTTCACAATTTAGCTTGTGAAATCCTCAAGGCAGGTATATTTCTCTTCATGCTCAGGACCAAGCAGGCCATCAGGATTTAACAAATAAATAGAATAATGATTATTAATAATCTTAGTTCCTTGTAGCTTTTCTCATACAGAAATTGGGAAGATTAATTAGGTACATGTTTGTACAGTGCTTTCAAGCTATAAAGTGGCTACAAGTGCCAAATATTATTATTACTTAAAGTCTCATAGGAAGAAAGGAAATATTTATCAGGAGCTGTAGCTATGTGATGACAAGACATCACACGTTCAAAGTCTTTGGTATGTGGAATGTTATCTTTTATACCCATTAAGTACCTATGTAGGAAAGATATGCAAGGGCAGTTATTTAACTGAAAGGCTGTGCTTATTTTAGTGTTTTCTGTGAAACAGAAATTCATGATAGCTCCAAAATGTGTACAGGTAAAATTCTTGTGATAATGTTGGTTGCTAGGAGGTATATTCTAGGTAAATAAAATAGGGCTTCAGTGGGAGTAAAAAAGCTGGTCTCAGCAAGTACGTAGGAGGCCTTATCTTGGCATTAGGAATGGGCTTCTTCAAACCACTGCTACTGCTGGGGCTAGGGTAGAGGGAAGCATCTCCCAACAGAGATTGATCAGAAGCATCCAGTGGGCAACTCACTTGGTTAGGCTGGGGTAAAACAGGCATGGGAAGGAGATTTATAATCCAGCCTCTCGGGACCTTCTTGTGCCTGCACAGGAGTTTGCATCCTAAATGCTGCCACCAGTGGGTGCATGTGGCTATCTCAGTAGTTGTATTTCCTTTGGGCTGGAAGTGGGTGTTTTTCTACATTGATGAAG
>NW_009258281.1:663374-688214 GCF_000687185.1 Egretta garzetta | reverse complement strand
AAAGAGTGGTTTTGCTAAGTATTGGGTAGACAGCAATTACCCAGCACTACTGCCAAATCCAGAAGCATTTAATATTCTACTACGGTCAAGAAACAGTACTGTTGGGGTGTCTAGATCAGGACTAAGCCTGCTACACTAGGGGGTGCTTGTTCTTCAGCTTCATGCTCTTTGCCTTTACACAGGGGGAAGAAGACACTGGGATCCTACTGATATACCGAGGTCAAAATGAAAAAGATATCTTAAAAACACATAGGAAAATAATCCTTGCAAGTTAGTGCCGAATTGAAAAGTTGCATCCCAGTTAAATCATGCCTGTGGATCTTGATGTAGTTCTGCAGCATTTAAACCAAGGCTTTACCTATATGTCAGGAAGACACTACCTTAAAAGCACCAGAGCTCTCAAAGATGGGGGTAAGATACCCTGCAGCAGTCAGGTCGTTCTTTACTATAAACCAGTGTAGGTGTTTCTAGGTAACTTGTTATTTTTGTGGTCTACTTTGTGGTGTACTTAGCTGAGTTCAGTCTGTATATGCTAAAAGCATCTTAAGTTAGAAATCCTGTTAGAAGGATGGGAATAGAAACCTATTTCCTGGATTGGTTTTTTGGTTTTTATTTTGTCTAATGGCTTTGCACTTAGCTATTCAAGTCCAAACCATAATTACAGTAAGAGTTTATCAGGCAGCTTTACTGTGCTCCATAATTCCTGGCATGGTAGGCTGTTCTTTCCTTTTGCATGGATGATGTATTTTTCTTTTCAGGATGACTTCCGTGATTCACCTTAGCGAGCATGCAAAGTGAACTTCAAACATTGTACCTGATCTCTTTCCTTTTGATACAAGGGTATCTTCCATGCATGGAATATTACAAAAAAATATCTTTATACTGGAAGGGAACTATTGGTGTCTTGGTGCAGAGCTATCCTCTGAAAAAAAATTCACTTTGGTTCTGAATTTTGACATCTGGATTTACTGGAAAGTTGCTTTCCAAGCAGCAGCTTTCTGCAGGATCACACTTGAAAATATAAAGTGTTTTATTTCTTTCTCTATAGTGATGAATTTAACGAACAATTTAATACCTTAATATAGCTTAACAAATACTCTCAACTGGAAGGCTAGGATCGTGAAGACATGTATTTGCAGTTTGTTTACTTCTGATGTCTTGGCAGTGTAGTAATGATTGCACAGAATCTGCTTAGTAGCAGGAAGGCTTCGTGTCCACCTCTTAGGGAAAATTAGTGATCACTGTCCCAGAGATGATCCCTTTTGTGGCACTGGGTAATGCCAGGGCATCTGCAGATCAGTGTGCCCCTTTCCAACTTTCAGGCCTGTTTCTGAATTTCCCTGCTGCAAAAAAACTAGAAACTTTGAGACACCCAGTTGTCTTGTAGTACCAGACCCCTAAAAACTGTGCTGCTAAGAGAGAACAACAGGGAAGCAATTTTCAGAGGACAGATTGTGCAGCTATAATCTATTTACCCTTCTGTGTTGTTGTGATGGGACAAGTTCAGATAAAGTGGTTCTGTGGTATTGGATTGAGTCTGGGTTTTTTTTGCCCCTCACTCTCACGTCCCACAGAGATAAACTATTTTCTCAGTGCCTTTATTCTCTTTTGTTTCTGGAAGATAGTGTCTGAAGAGTATATCTGTTATGTCCCATGGAACATGCACATCAAATTTGCTATTTGAGGAAATTTTAGAATTATTAATGCAGCAAGAAATCTTCTGAAAGCCTGTTCTCCATCCAAATTATCCTCCCTGCAAAAAGCAAGTAGGGCGAGTTAGATGGCTTCAACCTCAATGTCATAATGTTGGACTGTGAATGTTTTCTTTACTGAAAAACATTCTCTCTTGTTAGCTCTTCTTGTATACTTCATTTCACTGTTTAAAAGAAGAATGACGTAAATACAAGTAAAAGCTTTGGGCAAAAACAAGATACTAATCTTTCAAAAGTCAAGATAGGCAAATTGAGTTGAAAGTATAAAATACAAACAAGCAGAAACCTTGGGCAAAATACAAAGATCCCAGTGCATGGTTGAATAAGTTTGTCTTTAAGTCAGGACATTAAAAACATTCCTGAATGCCTGGCAGAAAGGCTTTCTCACTTGTAGGTGTTTGAATTTGGAATCCAGTGAGCCAAGGTTGAGCTGCTGTTTGTGGGGTAGCTGCTGAGATGGCAGCATGGGGCTGTCCTGACTGAAACCAGCGCTCCAGTTCTGCGGGGATGTTAGGGAAGCATAAGCCAGTGTTGCTGCCAAAAGGAGCAGACCTCCTCTTCTTTCTCAGTCCCTTTTCCCAGCCTCTTCACTGCCTTTACGCTTGTAGCGGCAGTTTCAGATGGCTGCACTGTGAACTGGACCAGGAGGCTGGTACAGATTAAAATTAGCCCAGTAATATAAAATGCTGTTATTTTTAACACAGATGAGTTCACTGACCCTGATTCATAGTACAGGTCTTGCACCAACAATGCAAAGAATGGGGCTGCACTGTGTTCTCAAAGTGCTGCTGATTCTGGCCTAAGCGGTGTCTAGAAACACAGTTTGAGAACATTTTAAAAGCCATGAATTACACTCAGGCTAACCCATGGATTCGTCAGCTGTAGATCTGTACTAGATCTGGTGGGTTTGTTGTTCTTAACTATTGTATATGTCAAGGAGAATTCCTCTTTATCAAATACATATTTATTTGCACCAGCTGTTCTAGTGTTACTTTGTGGAAATCAGAATACATACTATATATGTACATACACACATAAGCAGAGTTTATTCAATGTGATCGTAGCCATTATAGGTGCTTTTAAAATAATTTTACCTTTTAGTACTCAGGACACTCATAAAAATTAACTATACATACAATCCAGGAACTCTGTTTCCTTTTTAAAATAATTTCTTAAACAAAATTCTATTAGACTTAGCTGAAATTTCTTAAGCTGGGTATGAATAAAAATAAGGACCTCAGGATGTAGTCTGTGGAAGGTTTTCATATCCTTTCTTTGGCAGGTATAAAATGTATTAATCTCTGCCTGTTATTTGGCATGGGGCCACAAAGGGCTGTCAGCCTAAGTAGGAGCAAATTAACGTGGCAGTTCTCACGCTGGAGTCATACTGTGTTAATACAAGGCTTCAAACTAGATAATATGAAACCTGAATTGAGAGTGTAATATTTAGGGCTCCACAGTTGGAGCCGTTCATCACAATGATTACAGCTGTGCCTAAGATTCTTGGCTGGTCAGGTTACCTTGTTTTACATACTTGATTTCTAATGAAACACAGACCCAGTGAATGTACATTAGTTAGGGCAGGCAGACTGGCACAAAATAGACTTGCAGCTTGTTTGTAATGACCAGCTGAGGAGAAAGAAGCCTCTTGAGGAACAGAGTGAGCTTAGCGGTTGTGCTTGGGCAGGGAGCAGGCTTGGAGAGTGGCAGGTTCACCAGGGTCGCAGCAGTAACCTGTTTGCAAAATCAAGGACTTGTATTATGAAGCCTGATTAAGACCCTGAGTGGTACTATTGCCCCAGGAAAGCAGGTACTCCACACAAGCAGGAAAACATCTCCCCTTTGAAAATACTACAGTCAGAGCCCAAAATTAGTTTACAAGGTTTGCTGGACCTTGGATATAAGCCAGGCTCGTTTGAGATGTTATGCCAGTGTGGTTGTATCTGCATGCAGACATATACTTAACCTACAAGAGAATTAATACATTAAGTCTTTCAAACTCAGAGAGAGATACAGATATGAATGATGTGGACACACACAAACATTTGCAGAAGCTCTGTCAGAGCATTGCTGTGCTTTCAATGCAAGGGGTTTATGTTTTCATGCCATTGTTTATTTCTATCTCTGCCTCTTTTTTTTTAAGATTTCCAGGCTGGTTTTAGTGTGTAACTGTCTGTGTGCTTACTTCTTTAGTCTCTGCCTGTTTTACTTGTTACTTAAGCCAAAAAGGGGCAGTGAAGTATAGCTGAGGAGACCAGACAGCAACAACAGGTCGTGTGTGCATGAGGGACAACTAACAACAACGTAAATTCAAAATGTTACATTTTCATAGATTTAGCTTCTGATTCCTCTGCTAAGTCAGTGTAAAGTTGTTCTTTAAAAAAAAATATCTCATCCTTTTTAGTGTTGTGAAATTATGGTGCTCCAGAGGTTGAGATCCAGAATAAACATTCATGGATCTGACTGCTCTTTCTGAGCCTGGTGTGATTTATGGTTTGGCAGGTGGCAAGTCATGTAACTGCTCTGTACCTTCACTCCACGGTTATAATTTACTTGGACATGACTGTGCCTCTGCCACCATGCTTTTCAGGTCTGTTTCTTTGTTAGGTTTCAGTGTCCAGAATAACATATGGTACATGGACCTACATTTCTCACAGTGTTTGGGTTCCATTTCATAGTGATTTTTACATAAAAACATACACAGATATTCTGTATGCTGAGTAAATACATGAACAATATTCATAGAATCATAGAATCGTCTAGGTTGGAAAAGACCTTTAAGATCATTGAGTCGAACCTTTAACCGAACCCTGACATCCCACTACTAAACCATGTCCCTAAGCACTTCATCTATCCTTCTTTTAAATACCTCCAGGGTTGGGACTTGACCCCCTCCCTGGGCAGCCCATTCCAGAGCCTGACAACCCTTTCTGTGAAGAAATTTTTCCTAATGTTTAACCTAAACCTGCCCTGGCGCAACTTCAGACCATTTCCCCTCATCCTATCGTCCATTACCAGGGAGAAGAGGCTGACCCCCACCTCACTACAGCCTCCTTTCAGGGAGTTATAGAGGGTGATAAGGTCTCCCCTCAGCCTCCTCTTCTCATCATTGACATAATCTTCCAACCTAATTGATTTCGGAGGCATTGCAAAACCAAGGTTCTTGCTTGGTTTTTTAATCACTTAAACTATACAGACTTTGCTTAGACTTTAAAAGATTATTAATGAGTTCTGTAATCATTTGCATGATCATTGAAAGGTGTCTCGGTTCTGTATTGACATTATGTTACAGTGATCTTCCCCTGGAATATGTAAACGTAATTTAATGCTTGTCAAGGTTTCTAGTAGGCGCAGAGATTTCAGTGACTTGAAGCACCAAGCTGCTTGGAGCAGCATCTCCTAGATCCACTGGGGTTTACTTACTTGGGTCCCATTTCTTAAAAACAAGTAATAAGATAACTTCCTTTAATATTAGAATGTTGGCTTTAAAACATATTTGTCACTTTATTTCTTTTGAAACTGTACATACTTTCAGTGTATATTTACATTGTCTTAATTCTGATTATCAAATACAGGTATTTCAGCTGAATTGCTGAGTGTCTGATCACCGCTCTGAGTACGTACAGTGCCGCAGTACATAGTGTCCTGCTCTGTGTTGAGCGTGCAATTGAAATTTTAGAATATGGTTGGTGTCGGTTCATCTGTTTTATCTTGTACTTTGTCAGACTTTGGACAGAGCTGCTCTGTAATAACCGGACATAGGAGCTAATGTGCCAGGAGTATACGGCCTTCTACCAATGGTCCTGGATATCTGACATGTAATGACTAATGCCTGAGCTCAGGTGAGCATTGTAACATTGTAATAATGGCAACTTCTGCTCTTTTCTTCTTGAATACCCAGCAGAAAGTAATCGCAGTCTATTTGCAGGTAGTTGAAGCATTTCTCAGGAAACTTTCTATTGTTTGCTGAAGAAGGCATTAAAGTACAGGATGATGTGGTTGAAGTGATGGTAATTCAATGTATTACATTGCAGTTTTTGAGCCATGTTTTGTCCGGAGTCACTATTCCTTCTCAGGATAAATCTCCTGGTCAAGAAAATGCTTTCAGCTGGAGTTCTAATATCTGTAGGCTGTAATTTTTAACATCAACACCCCAACACTTCATGTGAGAAATAAACCACAGGCTCCTTTTTTACAGAAGTTAACGCATTCTTAAATGATCATAACTGACTTGCACTTTTCATATCTGGGTAGCTGTTTACACTACTGCAGCAGTGAAAGCAACATTCACCCAAATGTGAGATATGTATCAAAGCCCTTCTAATTATTTTAGGCAGCTAAACCACAATGTGAAGATGTTATCCTGTGAACAGTTGGCCTCTCATGTTTTGTTTCATCCCTTGTGTAAAGCATCTTACAGAGTTGGCAGTTCTGCAGGGACTGAACTTGATCTTAATGAGAGGAGAAGCAGTAACACTTTAAATGAAGGGCTCATATCAGTCATGACAACCAAATGTACAGATGTTCTTTATTAAGAGCAGAGTAATGAAATTGTTTCTCTTATATCAAGTACAAGGAAAAAAACTGTCATAGTTTAAGCCTTTTTAATACCATGTTATCAATAGCTAAAGTCAGTTATTTTGCTATATGGGCTATTTAGCAGATGGTTTATTGTGATATATACCCCCCTAAAGATATTTCTGACGTGTTTGTGAACTATAAGGGAGACTTTGTGGCATACTAGTCATCTATGACACCTCTATTAATTGTTCAGGAGAAATATCTTGCAGCTTAGGATTTAAAAAAATGATGTTCGATGATCAAGAGAGGTCTGTTTCTTGAGTAGAAAGAAACTGGCATAGGACTGATGATGGGAGGGCATCCTTAGCAGCAGTGGCAGCGCTGTTGAGGCTTTGTATGGAACACTGGTGGCCACACATACTCAGCAGAAACAAGGGCCAGATTCAGCTAGCTGAATGCTCTTACAAACCAGCAAACCCAGAAACTCAGGCTGCCGTCTGATATTTCTGAAAAACTGACAGGCAGACTGGTACTGTAAGCGCAGAGTCTGCATGAATCCAAGTACAGAGGTTCAGTGAGGAAAATGGAGCACAGTGATGCCTTGGGAATGTGTGGTGGTATTTTTTCAGTATACAAGATGAATACAGTTTTATTTCACAGTAGCTTTGGTAGCGATCTATTCAGTTATCTGCTTCATTTGGAAGTACTAGGTTTGCAATTATTTTGAACTGACAACAGCACACAAGCCTCCTCCTTCTCTCCTTCGTGCTGTTCCACTGCCCATCCACATGGTTTGGGAGTCCTTGTAGTGCTTATCATCGCTGGGGCATTTCTAGACAGAGCTTAGCTTCTCTTTATAGGTACCTTTCCTCCTTCCTTGCCAATACATTCTTGTGGGGAGCACCTGATAGTCTAGAAGTTCAGGTTTGTTTCAAGAACAGAGCTGCCTCAAGAGGGAGACTATTCGACGTACTAAGATCTACATTCAAAGTCAGCTAAATGTTATGAATTTGGGCTGGGTACACTGATCAATGATTTTTGAAAGTGACAGTTTGTCTTGGGTTAATGGGGATTTTCATGTGAACAAGTATTTTTTTGTACAAACCATTATAAATCTTAGAATGGCTGTTATCTTCTTAGAAAAATTATGTTTAAATTTCATTAACATGCCTTTTCTTTTATGCATATGTGCACTGGAAAAGAGAGACCACCACTGTTTGGATCTTCTCTCGAGTTAAACCATTTGGATGACTTGCAATACAGGAATTTAAATTCAACACTTCTCCCTGTTTCAGAAGTTGATTTGTGCAGTGGCAGCATTAATATGCATTTTTGGAGTTGAGAAGAAAAATGAAGTTATGATCATGAACGGTATCAGTATTTCAGGATTTTAGATTGAACTCTTTCTGAGAAGAAATCCAAGATTATGGAATTCACTGTGAAAGGAAAAATAGTCAGAGTTGCTGTGGAAGCGCATGTCTTGCAGACTGACTCCAGAGTGTTTCATTGGTTAGGCAGGGCGCCAAGGAACTTGGTGGGGAAGATAGGAAGAAACAACTAAAAATCCATCAAGGATTTTCCTGGCTTTCTTCAGAACTTTGCTAAATTGATGCTGCTTCCATGGAGCATTTAGATTTAGAGAAGCTGGGAGAAAACTAAAAAAATACAGTTTTCTCAGCAAATGTGAGAATTCATTTTTGAAGGAGAGGCTTTCTCTTTGCTTTCGATGCTTAGCTCTTGGCATGTGTAGAATAGCTCATCATAATTCCTCTCAGTAGCTGTGTTGGTAGCACTAGGGGAATTGCTTATTATGCACACGATGTTCATCTTGCTGCTGCCTCTTCCCTCTCTCCGCTTTGTCTTTTGTGTCTTTTCATAATCTTAAGGTGGGAGCTCTTGAGGCGAACACTTTCTTATTTGTTTACACAGCACCTTGCAAACTGGACTATCTGGTACTAATTGGGCCATCGACAGCCTGCCATATAGAAACTAGAAAGCAGGTACGGCAGCTTGTACTAGTTTTTCTTCATGTTTAAGCACAACTTGATTACAAATACCTTCTTTAGTCAGGGTAGTAGCCTCTTTCCTTTTGTGCTTGTTCCACATGGGAAATGTTTAAGTAATACGTAACTTTAAAGTATTAGGTAGCAGATGCACAATGTAATACCAAGGCAAACTGCAAAGCCTTTGCACAAATCTAAGCTGCTTGGTTAGTCTGAAATACTGTATCTTTGAACTGGCAAATACAAAGCAATCTTTCTGGACAAATTATTTAATAAGTAATGGTTTAGATAACGTAAATGTATGTATTAGCATCTGTTGCAGCACTAAAATGTACATGCAGCTTTAGCTTTGGGAGCAAACACTTCTGGTATTTTATTTATATATATAAAATGCTGTATACCAAAATACAGTCTGAAGAGATGTAGGCCTTGTATGGGAGAAAACTGCAATAATGTTTCATGAAAGATTTCTGTGTTTGAGAATTGGTGCCAACTAGGTGGAGGTTCTTGTAACATGTCTTAAGGAGTCACTGAACTATATTGATCCTCTCCTCAAAACGGTGGTTGTAACAAAGACTTGCCTGGTATCTGGAGATTAGGCACAATAAACAAGCTTAGGATATGGCATGCCCTAGGAGGTAATTTTTGGATTTGTAGGAGGTATGGGCTAGATAATTACCCTGATTTCAGCCAAGGTAAAGGAACGTATTTGGAGCATAGCTTGTTCATAGAATCATAGAATATTTTGGGTTGGAAGGGACCCCTAGAGGTCACCTAGTCCAACCCCCCTGCAGGGAGCAGGGACACTGCTAACTAGATCAGGTTGCTCAGAGCCCCGTCCAGCCTGGCCTTGAATGCTTCCAGGGATGGGGCCTCCACTACCTCTCTGGGCAACCTGTTCCAGTGTTTCACCACCCTCATTGTAAAGAATTTCTTCCTTATATCCAGTCTAAACCTACCCTGGTTTAGTTTAAAACCATTACCCCTTGTCCTGTCACAGCTGGCCCTACTAAAAAGATTTTCTCCATCTTTTGTATAGGCCCCCTTTAGGTACTGAAAGGCCACAATCGGGTCTCCCCGCAGTCTTCTCTTCTCCAGGCTGAACAAGCCCAACTCTCTCAGCCTGTCCTCATAGGAGAGGTGCTCCAGCCCTCAGATCATTTTTGTAGCCCTCCTCTGGACCCGCTCCAACAGTTCCATGTCCTTCTTGTGCTGAGGGCTCCAGAGCTGGACGCAGTACTCCTGGACGCAGTACTCCAATACTGCTTTGCTATCCTCTGTATTGGAAAGACCATATGAAAACATGATTTCTGAGACTTTGAACAGTATGTGTCTGTGTATGTGCATTGTGCCTATTTCCATTACATATCAGGATAATTTTTTCTATACTTTTGTGGTGAAAATCTCATCTCTATTTAACAAGCTCCCCTGCTGATTCCTGTTGGTCCTGAAATCAGATAGCAAGTTGGGTGAAAAGCTGCATATTGTTACTTAAAAAGAAAGGGTTGTAAAGGAAGAAGAAAATTACCCATATTGTAAAAAATAAGTTATCTTGTCTTTAGTTATGTGTAGCAGGTAGTCAAGTACTGTCTGAAAGAACTCACATAATAAATCATTCCGAAGCTGATTGCTGATGAAGCATCACAAAAGGGGGTAAGTAATTAAAGGAATGGTCAGCCACAGAATAACATTTTTGTTTGCTTCTGTGATCATGATTCAATTGGCATAAGTTGTATGGATTTGTGCTTGCAAAATATTTCCTCTGTACACCTTTTCTTACCTGACCATGAGGTTTTAATTACTCATTGTTAGAATATCCTAATGGTTTTTCTACTAGCTTCATTTGATCCTTTTGGACAGAGGGAGGAAGGAATAACACTGTGTTACTAAAGGAATGTAGCTTGTTTCATATCAGTGTTGCTTGAGAAAATGCCTCCAAAGAGAGAATCCAAAATAAACTTTAGTCCCACTTCCAGTCTCTGAAGCTTTGGGGAAAGGAGCAAGACAGAGTCTTAATCTCAAGTGCTGTAACCATCTCTGCAGGGAATCTTAGTTTGTCCCGCCTCAGAAACAGCACAGCATAGTTCAGTGCCTCTGTTGAAGGTCAGTGTCTCAGTCTCTTCATACATGCTCTTACGTTAGATTACCATTTGCTACTATGAAGTGTCTTTTGCTGGTACAAATGCAGTTTCTCATTTTCTACTGTTCATGGCCACAGTTTGAGGATCCAGTTAAAATATTGACCATAGCAAAATCAGTATAGCCTTCCACTGGAAATGGCTGACTAGCACAGGTGTTTCTATGTGAATCCTCAACACCTGCAGTCTTCATTTAATTGGAAACATCTGAAAATAGGAACATGTGGAAAGGTATAAGGGTTGTGCTTGGTTAACTGATGTGTTCTGCAGCAATACTAACTATCACGCAATTCTCTCTTCTTTAACTTTTGGGTATGTGGCCTTCACAGAGGTATCCCTACACTTAATGCATCAAGCCAATGTCTCATGGAAAGTGGCAGTCAATGACTAATGTGCATGATGCTTTCTCAATGAAAAGTGGATTGCCTTTTTGTTCTGCTGATTTGTTGTTCCCCCTCCCCCTTTTTTAAAATAGAGGATAAAAAATTTAACTTGCCAGAAAATTATTTTAGGAAAGTGATGTATAAAAGAGAATACATTGCAATGAAAGATCTTCCTGGCTAGAAACATCAAAAGCATGGATATTTTCACTGAGTTTCCTGGAGAAGACTGGAGTAAGCAGCAATGTTAGACATTCTTCAATGCAACATAAACTTTCATTCTCCTGTTTTTCTTCTCTTAGGAATAAGAAACCTGTTCCTTAAGTATGGGTACTTTATCTACAGTTTATCACCGATCCATAGCTCCTTTCTGTACTAAAGATATGGTAGGACAGAGAGAATGAATTTTTCATGTTTGCATTTTTTTCTTTTCTTTTCTAATTCACTAGAAACCTAGGCACACAGACATAAAATTATAACTTTCAAATAATTAGATTATTGCATTGTATTTTTGTGCATATGCTCCTAATGTTGATAATTTAATCTCCAGTTTTGAAGCATGTGAGTGATGTGACTAGCATTGAGAAAACTACTTTTTTTTAGTTTCAGATCAAATTTAGAGCTGATATAACCAAGAGTTTGTAGGATCATCCTTGGTGAAATCAGTATTGTGATCATCAATGAAGAAAGGGATAGTTCTCTTGGACTTAATACTATATTTTTGTACAGAGAGAAACTTGCAATGTCAAGTTACTTTGTACACAAAGACCAAAAGAAAGCAATATTGTTTCCAATCCTGATTTGAAAAATAGAGGTGCTATAGCAGGTATGTTTATTCCATGTGTAGTGATTGCTGTGCTGAAGTGGGCTCAACAGCGAGAGATTAAGCACGTCACTCATAATTTAGGGTTACAGCAGACATCACTGAAAGCAATACCTGCTCAGTGACTTATGGGAGCATTCTTCCATCTGCTTACCTCTCCGTTGCACCTGACTTTGCTTCTACTGTGGTAACTTTCAAACATTTCTAAAAATGTTCCTTTTGTATTTGCATGTGTGACATCAAATAATCCATTAATTCTCAGAAACAACTGCGTGTTTAGCCATGTGGAATTTAAAATTAGCAATCCCGAGTTCAATCCAGAATTTTTTGACAAGTGTTCTGCATTTTGTTTAACGAGGACCTTAGTCCCAGAAATAGGATTAGAGCTGTGGCTGTGAGGGCTTTCTAGAGACCCTTTGCTTGGGGCTACACACTGTCCACTTAATAGTACATGAGGATGAGGGGTTGGGCTATTTAGGAAAAGAAGGAAAGAAATGTCGTGTTTGGGACTGAACTGGAAAGGGTCAAGATGCATAACTCAGTTGTATAAAAGTGAAGAGCTGAAAATTACTTGATGGGTGAACTCGATCCTGTGTGAAGAGTCACTACTCATTCTGGGGTCATTCTTTGGCAATTACTTTGGTCATTCATTTGGCACTTTCACCTATGGTTGTTAGTCCTTACCTGGAAGTTTCCTAATACTGGCGTGCTCTCCTGCTCTGAGGCCAACTGGTTTTGGGGTATTAAGTCCCATCACAATGTTTACTTGCCTACATCTGCCAAACACTTCTCCCTGCTGGGAGGAGAGTGTGGGTGGGATTTGCTAATCTGAACGAACAGTTATGCATTCCAGTTTATTTAAACTATTCTTTAATGTGTAATGACATGATTTTGTTTTGACAGATGAATGTTGTTTCTGTAGATCTGCAGTGACATTGCTCCATTTTGACTTTGTGCTGTCAGTCTGGTACATTTATCCTGACACTGTTGTATTTCATCTTGATACCGTATTCTTGATTTGACATTGCAATGCCACCTCCATAAATTTGTATTGACGTTCTTAACTCATTTTCTTGGTATTTTTCGAAGTGAATGAAAGCCTGACACAGTTAGAATTGGGAGCAATATAAAGGCAAAATTGTGGAGATGTATCACAGAGGAATGAAAAGGGCAGAGATGGTGCTCAGTGGGGAGAAATCAGGTGTGCAAGATGCATGGATGGTGCTTACAGGGAGCAATGTGACATTCTGGTAAGGGGCCATATTAGAGAAATAAATGTATTCTACCAGCATGTTGTCAGCATAGCCTTAACTTTTTCAGCTCCTTTGCAAAGACTCTAAATGAAATTTGGATAGTTGTGCCATAGAACGTGTTCTGTTCTCATATACTCTTACCATTCAGGATCACGTAATCATTGTCTTAGCACTGTGTGATTGCTGTTATGAGAGCAATCGTTTCCCCTTGATATCATTATTGACTTAGAGTTTCACATCAATACCCAGGTTTCAGCATGTGCTAGCTGAACAAGCAGGCAGTACCATCCTTTTCTCTTTTGGGTTTCTTGGTGGCTGTCTATTAAGACAGCCTACCTGCTGTTCAGAGAAGACAGAAAGGAACAGAGTATTGCTTGTTTTGCATGTGTGCAAAAGGTATCATTGCAATTTTTATGGGAATATTTGCTATAGGGGGTGTATGCCCTTCAATATATCCACTCTATCTCTGCTGCTCAGTGATCTTGGTGTGTATAGCTCTGTAGACACGTGCTCACTGTAAGGCTGCAGAAGACCTATTGGAACATCTCACCTGGCCCATGTATTTTGAGATTTTCCTGTGTGGTTTGGGAAGGACTTCAGATCCTCAGTTCCAGTAGTGGTGGTTGAACAGAAAGTATATATGCTGTTTTATTATCATCAGTGTTGAGAAGGACTTAGGTTAATAAGAAAATAATGTTTTTTAACTCTGTGTATAGAGTCTAGCGCACTATTGTCTTCACTATGTGTGTTTAATGTAAAAGTTGTTCAAACTTTTCCATAAATATAGGAAATAATATATCCACAATATGGAAAAATTATCAACCTTAAAATTCTTTAGTTAAAATCAATCTTTTTTTCTTTCCTTAAGAAAAAAAGACTGTTTTAGTAATATAGTGCCTAGGGGTTTTTTTATCAAATATGTTGCCAAGTTAATTTTTTTCTCCAAATTTGAGCATGCTTCATCAAAATAATGTGAAAATAGAGGCAAAGTTAATGATACCCTTGTATCTCCATTTTGCCATCATCATAAAATCCTGAATCCTACTCCAGATGATTAGTAAATAAGATGAAGTAATTTAGCTGAGAGAATTGACTAGCTACAGTGCATGAACTGTAATTGTGATATTAATGTCAAATAGAGTTAGTCATTTCCAGTTATATTCTGCTCTTGAGCATGAAGTACTTTTCCCTCTGAAACCCATAAGAGCTGCGTGCATGCAAATAACTGGAACCTGGGTCTTGAGGTCCCAGCCAACGAAATATATTTTGGCCTGTGAACTGGGAAAAAGAATATTTATGCATTTGCCCTTGCCCTTTTCTATGAAAGGATTCCATAATAGAAGTCATGAAGGACATCTCTGTTGTTGGAGGTCAAAGTCTGACTGGGTATAAGGAGAAACTTTTTTCACCATTAAGACAGCCAAGCATTGGGACAGGTTCTCTAGAGAAGCTGTCAGTCTCTATCCTTGGAAGTTTTCAAGGCTCAACTGGATTAATCTTGAATAATTAGGGTGCAGATGTAGTCATGTCATAGGTCAAAGGTGTTATAACTCGCTGAGATTTTTTTCCTCTTTCATTTGAGTAAAGCAATAAAGGTCCTGTTCCTGACTCCATGTTGATCTCCCCAGCCCCACAGAGTTATCACCAAGGCTTTCCATATGCACAATGGTCAGCAATTGCAGACTGGAGAAAATATACAAGAAATTTGAAAAGTGTCAGTCTACTGTGCAGTTTCTTTGTAATAAGATTGCAAGTATGCACGAGATACCAGTGAGAATGGACTCATCTGATCCAGTCTTGTCTGATGTCTTTCTGATATTCCATGCTGGAAAGCTGCAGTTAGACCTTGACATCTAGATAATAATTTATATACCATGTATTCTTAAAATTAAACCACTTCAAATTTTCTAAAGTAATTGGAAAAGAGAAGAGCCAAGTTATTCCAATATGTCATGATCTGTACAATTAAAGGGATATATTTGTAATGTCTGCCAGAACGTGTGAGATGTCAATGGACTAAAAGTGAAGAGGAGCCAAAAGGTTCTTTGGAGTAGTTTAATATGTCCACTTTAATATTTAGCATGGGTACTACAGTTTAGATTTTAAACTTTGCTGAAATGCTTTTTCAGTGGTTTATTGCTGGTCTTCAGCCACTTGCAGGAGGGTGGGCAAAATGATCACCTGACAGTAATGGTGATTTTTATTTAATTTTTTTTTAATTTGTGGAAATAATATTGCTCAGCAATTTCTACTCACTATTCCAATATACTCACAACAACTATTAATAATAGGCATTTCTTTTTTCCACCTACCTGTCTTTTCTTTTGGGAACGCAAGTTGTTTAATTTTGCAGCATTTTTAACTCATATCCTCATGATTCTTGTTTAGTTATTGGGCAACTTGTGCTGCTGTTATTCCTAAATGATTATATTTTAAAAGTAAAATCTTTGCAGCTGTCAAGCAATCATCTAGCCCACAAAATTCTGATTGATGACCTCCGTGTGGGATGCTGGCTTTTAAATCGGTAGGTAGTGCTTTACCGGCAGCACAACCTCAAAGACACCAGTTTTATTAAAGCCTCTGCATTAGGCTCTCAATTACCTTGCGTTCCAGTTTCAATTAGACTAAACTTGGAAGAAATTACTGGCCTGCTGCAAAGGTCTTTGGAACAAAAGAAAATGAGAAATCGCTTATTTTCCAGCAGGCATCTTAACAAATTGCACTTTGTGTTTCAAGTGGTCACGGATAACCTGGGTTGCAGCCAGGCTGGGCTCATTCTGCTGCTTATACTGCTTAGTGGCAGTGGGAGAGGAAAATTTAAAATATCCCACAAACTTCTGCATGACTGTAAGTCAAGTTCCCTGTAGAGGGTTTTTGTAATCATTGTTTAGTTCAGAACTGCAGGAGGACTCGGTACAGAAGATATTAGTGTGAAAAAAGCTGATGCTGCCAGATCTGTGGGGAACCATATGGATGCTGCCGCTTGGCAATCTGCCAAGTGTGTCCATAGATACCTCTAAATATTATTATTTTTTTTTCACTGTAGGTTTGCTATTGAAAATCTCCAAATGTAGCACAGCTGTTGCAGAGGATTTGCCTATCTGATACACTGCTAGTCCCAGGGAGCACTGCTTGTACAGGTCACTAAACCAAGAAGTGCACAGCGCTTCAGACTTCCCAGAATTTCCATTTATATAGTAGAGTGTATTTAAAAGTAATTTTTTTTTTTCTACTGTTTACCATAAGATAGCATCTGAAATTGCCTGGCTTTATGCTGTACTTAAACCAGAAGACATCTGTAGTAACTGTTTGGTAATGATTATAAAACTTAGACTGCAAAGCTGCTTAGATTATATGAAGAATAAAACATTAATTTTAAAAAAAAGAGTGGTGAAGGAGAAAAAGCAGGGGAAAAGTGTAAAGTGAAAGATTAATTAATATACACATTTAATGAAGTATAAATATGCAGTTCTGTTGTTCATCGTGCAACCATGAGAAATGTTGAACTGCTTTGAAAATGACTGATAATGCTGTAGGCCCTAATGCTGTGATCCCATTTATGAGAACAGTCCTTGCTTTTGAAGCCATTAGGACTTCACATTGGTGCAATGTTTGTCGTTACAGATCACTTTGCCAGTAGCTGGGTCTCAGGATTGTATTATAGCATCAATTTTGAGCAGAACTATCCATTAATCATTAAGAAAATCTGTTTTAAAAAATCCCTGGCAGAGTCTGGCTGTTTCCCAAATATGTTAGTAATTTATTGTTAAATGGAGCATTGGTATTTTAACAAAACCATTCCCAAATCATTGAAATTAAGAAAGCCAGAAGGCTTTTTCATAAAGTGTGTGATAGCTTTCAGCTAGGATAATTGTAGTATGTCACTGGATTTATTAATGTTGTAGCTTGCCTCTGGTTTCACTGTATTTCTTTGCAAAGCTGTAGTGTGTGTTTGGGCAGGGGAGAGGAAGGATCAGTTGTCTATCCAATTTTTAGTAAGAGATGGAAATAATTTGATCTGAACATGCTTGATCACTTAATACCCAAAGTCTTATGGAATTATCCCTTTTTTCATAATGATACATTATAGTTTCCCCCTCATAAACTTTAAATGTGAAGAGAATTTCTTTGCGACCTATAAAAAGGCAAACTGAGTCTGTAACAATACAGTATTCAGATAAGGCTGAAGAGTCCTGTTCTTATATGAGTAAGAAAAAGCCTTTGCATATTTATGTGCAACACAGTGCATGTCCTTCTTTACTTCTGTACTGTAATCCGTAGGTCGCTGTGTAGCAGTATATACTAATCAGCAAAATAATAATGCAGTCTTACACATAAATGATCTTTTGCTTCTGTCAGCCCAGTTCATGGTTTTTCTGCAAAATTATTTTGAGTCATGTTTTTCACTTGATTACTGTGGTGTAGTCTTTCTGAACACCACCACTCCATGGCTCTTCACACATCTCCGCCCACTGCGTCGCTGGGCTAGGGAGGTTTTAAACATGAGTAACTACTGCTGATTGCTCAAATGGACTTTAAGAGAGGAGGAGAGAGGTAGTGCTCAAATGCCCTATTCCCATACGTTCTTGGAGCCAACTGCTTTACCGAGTGAATTTAATAGCAGTCTCAGAGGAAAATCCTGCTGGTGAACTGAAGGCAGGCAGCACTTAACTGATTTTAAATATAAAGTACTACTGCCATAATAAAAACCAAGAAAGGCAGAATGTCTTCTAGATTCTCAGCAGTTTTTTATTTTAAGTGGGGAGTCCACGGATAGTGGAGAAAAACAGGATGCTGGAGAGAAAACAGGCTTGACTTGAAGTAAATTAAATGTTTTCAAGTTGGAAACAAATACTCAGAAGCTGCTGAGCTTAGTCTGCATGTTACAGCAACACCTCGCTAATCTTCTCATGTTATAATTACCACATAGAAAATGTGTCTTTCTCTTCCTGCTGTTTAACAAAGGTTTAGCAGCAGGATGTTATACCAGGGGCTTATATTCCAGTTGACTTTATTGACATGATGGAGTGTTCTATATTACATTTACTATAGAATTGTGTTACAGCGCAAATGTTGTGAAACAAATTGCAGTGGTCAAAATAAATGAACAAATAAATGAGCCAGATTAACTAACATGTGCCAGTTGTTTTCTACTGCTCTAGTCATGCAAAACAATTGTAAATACAGTGTAAACAGCCACAGAGACCTCAATTATTCTCCTACTTGTTCATGCAGATTAACATGATCTTACTCTATAGCTAAGTGATTTAAACAATTCTGAGAATGACTGATGAGGTTCATTTGTACCAGTATAAATCTACAGCTTCTGGTTTTTGATTAAAATTTTATGTATCAGGCTGTTCATCACTCCTTTTAAACGTTGCTGTTTGTGTAACTCATAATAGAGATGATCTCTATGTATTTAGTGAAATGGGAGAAAAATCTGAGGGTTTTTTAGATGTTTGTTCTCATAGCATATAAAACCTGAGTATTAGCTTACAGCAAAGCTTCCAAGATGCTAATTTAATATACTTTTGAAAAGATAATGGCAAGAGAAATTGCCTACTACGAAGTAAGCAAAGTGAGATAGAAATGTTGTATCTTTCAATACTAATATGAATTTTCATTCATTTTAGAATCAGTAATAGAAAGTTTTCACTGAATTGCTCCAGAGCAGCTATCACTAACTTTATGGGTTTCAATTTGTAGTTACAAGCAATCAGTTATTTGAAAACTTGTTTGTTCTTAAACTTCATTGGGCATCCCATTGGTGGGAGGGAATTGCGGTAGTCTACTAATAGAAGTATTGCAATACAATTTGGCTCCTTTTCACGCTGAGTAGCATCTCCATAAACAGCATTATTGATTTTTTATAGGGCTATTCTTTAAGAAAGTTTGTAGGTAACTTGGTAAGGATGTAGTCTGGCCCAGTGTGTTTTAGGAGTTTCGCTGAACAAGTCACAGAAGACATTCAAGAGAATACCTGAAGGATCTTAAGCTCCAGGCTTTCTCGTTTGCAGTGCTACATTCCCTTTCTAAGACTCAGTAATGAACAGCTGCTTAGGTGGTGAGAAAATACATTGACTGCAGGGATTGGAAAACACCTGGAAATTATAGGTTCATTATTATTAGCAGAATATTTTTGTGACAAACAGTAGATTTCATGCTGAAGAAGGAGGAAGTCTAGTTTTGCAGTCTGGGAGAGGAAACATGATTTAAGCATGGAAAGGTAAATGACAGAATCATGGGACAGTGAGTTAGGAGGCAAAGAACTAGATATCACCTCATGTAGACTTCGTAGCTTTACTAACTTCAGCAGATCTACCACAACTAGCACACGAGTTCTTGCATATTCTTAAAGACAAAACTCTTTAATGAGTCACATTGATCATGTCAGCATGCCCCTTGCAGTCTGATAAAGTGAGAGCCACACTGACTTTTGGCTGTTCTTGGGCTCTTCCCTTTTCTGATATAGCACATAGCATCACTGTGGGCCACTTGTACAAATCTTGATGTAAATCTCCAGAGGGCATCTAGGATATCTTCTGAGGGCCCGCCCAGTTTTTGGCTTCATGATGAGTCCTTAATCCCTCATCTTCATTTACTTGAGAATTTAGCCCTTTGCTCCAGCCTTCCTTGTTTGATGTTGTAATCTGGATTTCTTACATGCACCAAATTCTCTCTTGGTTTCACCTGTTTCACTAATAGACTTTTTTTTTCTCTTCATGATTCAATATTTTTCATAATTATTCCTCTCCCTTATTTATAATGAATAGAGTACCTTTTAATGATGCGCTAATCTTTTTTTCATTTCAGGGCATATCTTCCTCACCTGCCTGGTACAATTAATAATTTTATAGTCAATATGATTAACTCAGTTTTCTCCAAGTTTCCTACTGGACTCCTAATTTGTACTATACAGCTGCTTTCAGTGCTATTGTTCCAGTGCCACTGTGGTTTTCTTATATAGGTAAGTTTGTTTTCTTAACGTATAGACTCCCTAAACCCTTCATTTCAATTTTGTTACTCCTCCTTCATAGTCAAGTACTTCATTCATAGTTTATGTATTTCCATCAGACTGTCAAACCCAGTTGAGTGCTAGTGTCTTCCTCTGCTGCTGCATCTGTTTTCTTTAACAGCTCACTGGAGGAGATATCTTTCTCCCATCTGTTCTCAGGAACAACTACTGCTACTACTTTTCTTCAGGTTTTAGCCACTGACTACTCAGATCCATCTCTTCATCCTATACAGCTGCCTTTTTTTCTCACTATCACTTTCTCTTAGTCCACATTTCTCTTCATTTTTGTCCTGCCCCCCCCCCCCATATTAATATGTTCTAAAAAGTGTTGTGTTCCTTAAATCTGCTCTGAAGTACACCTTAGTCTAGTTTTCATCTGTTTTTAACAACAGAAACTGTTTCAGCAAGCCTAAAATAATGATTTACTGATCACAGTCTGTGTTTCGTGCTTTCTTGTAGATCTCATTGCTCTGCTGATCACTCAATCGCCCTTCTTTCATGATTTCTACTCCTTCCGTTATTGCACAGTTCTCTACCTCTGCAGTCACCTCTCTGGATTCTTGCATCATCATTTTTGTAGATATTTTCCGTGTTCTTTCCTTTAGTTTGTAGGAATGGTGTGTTGCTTTTGCCTGTCCTCTCTGTGAGTCTTATCACTGGCTGACCTCCTCTTCTCATACATGGTCAAGTACTATTTTTATGCAGATGATTTCCAAAGCTGTTTGTCAGCCCACGGTTTGTTTGCCTCTGTTCAGGCATGCATTTCAGCTAGCATCTTCAGTATTTCTGGCTTGACAGCTTGCTGATAACAAAGGTAGAGCAGAGCTCTGTATCTCCCCCTACAAAACTCTCTTGTGTCCCTCGCTTTTTATCCCACCCTCATCATATTGCCAACACCCACAGTCAGTTGATATTTGTTATCTAGACACATTCAGTTATGAATTCTTCTGCTCTAGCTTTAACGTCACCATTATCTCTTCCATCATCTAGAATGCGTGTCCCCAGTGTCATTCTTTTTCTCTCGTCAATGTTCTGTTTAAATTCTTTCTAGCTCTTATTTTCTTCTCTCCTTTTCAGCTGTGGACAAAAAGGCATCCTATATTTTCAAAAGTTACACTTTTATTATTTTAATTGCCTTCCTTAACATCAAATTTTCAGTCTAGACCACTAGTCCCAGTCACTTCTGCTGGGATCATCTCATCTTTATCTGAGATGGTTCAGCTCACTGGAGTAGAATTTCTGCATTTGTTCCAGTTATCAGTAGTGGCTTCATGCTCTTTTAATCTACAAAGCTGTTAAGACATCTCTTATGTAGCTAGGAGTCTGCCTTAATTTCCTCTAATTCTCTAGAATGTTTTCCTAACTATTCTGTTCTCAGTATTTCTTTCTTTGTGCTTTCATGCTTTCTCAAATACCCCTGTTCTCTCCTTTCAAATATAATTTCTTAAATCTTATAGCTTTGAGACTTTTTTGCATATCCTTGCATAAATATCTCTTTTGTTTGCCATCTGTGCAGCATTTGTCTAATCTTATTAAAAAGATAAGGCCAAGAACTTAGTTTATACTCTGTCCTCTTTTATTGTGAGTTTTTATACTATTAAGACACTGTAGATATTTAAATAATTATCAGTAATACTTCATAGGTTTTTTTTTCTCCACAAATACACTTTAATGGGTTTTACGCATAATTGTTAAGGTGAAGATGATAATACGCTATATACAAAATACACCTGCTGAAATTAAATAACAGAGATCTGTGAATGGAAAGCAGTGGCAAACCTGCGCATGTGCCCCTTCAGTAGACAGGCAGTGGCCATGGCTTTGTCTGGTAAACTGGCAAGATGACTTCAGAAGAAAGCCAAGACTTCTGTAGCCAGTATTGTATATGATCTATAGGTATGCAGTTGTGAACATAAGGCCATACCAAAGACTCTAAAATAATTATTTTTACCTGTGTTCATTGCGGAAGAAATCCGAGAAGTTCCCACGTGGGAATCCTTCCTTGTGGAGGATTTAGCAGAATATCCGTCTCAAATGTAAGTGTCTCCTAGGAGATTATGGGATTATGTAGTATGGAATAAATGGACAAAAGGAATAGTAATGAGTCACCAAGATCAGATCCTATTGACTCAAGAACTGGAGCCAAAACAACTATTAATTGTGATGCATAATGTCTTTCTTTAAGTTCTCAAGTACTAAGAAGTATTAAGTAGCAAATATGAGCTCCGAGCTCACTATTACTGCTCAGGTGTAAGTTTTTGAGGTTATGATAGGTGGCTGTATGAGAACATCAGCTCAGCACTTAGTAGTGGTCAAAAAAAGTAAATCAAATACTAAGAAATGGTTAGAAAGGAATAGAAAATAAAGAAGGGGACGTGACTGAATAAACCTATGGTTTGCCCACAATTAAAAAAATACTTGTATAGTATAGTGGATTCATAAGCTATCCAGAGAGGAGCAACAGTGCTGTTCAAATGCTGCTTTATAAGGGACAACCAAAAGCCAGGATTCTTCAGCCTGGAACAGAGGTGGTTATAGAGTCATGAATGACTTAGGAAGAGTGAAAAGACGTTGGTGGCTTTTTTGGTGTTGGTTTTGGTTTTGGTTGGGGTTTTTTTGCTGCCTCTTCTAACACAGGAACGAGAATATAGGAAATTATACCAACAAGAGGCATGTTGAAAGCAAACATAAGAGTGGTTGTTTTCCTTGCATCCGTCCAGTGTTGGTATTTGCAGAGGCTCAACAGGAGATTAGACAAAGCTCATGGAACAGAAACTTGTGGAGTTCACAGAACATGCGTCTGGCTCAAGAAGTCTCTGAGCTGCAAGTGGCTGACAGCTGGGAGGTAACAGTTCTCTGTTCTTTCTTCCCTAGGCATCCACTCTTGCCAAATATCAAAAATAGGATAGACGGTTATATGGGTCTTTGATCAGAGCAGTATTACTGGTTTTCCAGTGCTGTTTTGCCAGTACGTTCAGGCATTACAAGCAATAGTATTTTAGTAAGACTACTTTTAAAAAATACACTTGTTTATCATCTGTAATGACTTTCCATTTTGAAAAGTTAACTTTCTATTCTTTGGAGACTGCATGGGTGGCACATTTTCTTTTGCACACAGAAGGCACTATGGTGAATATGTAGAAGATGTATTTTATTTTCATCTGTGAGAGTAGAATGGTGGTATAATTTTTTACTCTAACAGGTTTTCTTTAAAGCAGTAACAGTCAGCTTGCTCTATTTTTCATCCATCCCTTGCAGGCTGCGTGGCTTCTTCACATTTCTTTTAAATAACAAGATCTTATTAATAAAAGTAATGTTGATCATCTTACTTTCTTTGTCTGACATGATCAGTGTATCATAGTAAGTGATCTGAGTCCTTCTTAATGATGAACTTGTGCTGAAGGTTCACCACTTTTGCTAAATTATCTCCATAACCCCCTGTCTGAAAGATGTATGTTTCGTGTGTTATAATAGACCTTGGGGTTTTCCAGCAGGGTGTTTAATTCAGATGGTGCCTTTTCTATCGGTAAAAAGAAAGGAGAGCTCAGGAATTTGCAAAGTGTTGCATTATAGTTATATTTAAAAAAAAACAAAACCAACAAACCAAACCCCAAACAGATTGGCGTTGTAGTGTAGAAGCTTACACTCGTTCTTCACAGATCAAATGAGAATAAGTAAATTTGCATTAACTTTAATGCCTGAACTAGCAGCACAGCTACTTTAAATTCAGAAGGAGAGACAGAGCTGATATTCATATCTAAGTGTTAAGGTAAGAACGTTTCCAGGTGGCAAGTGGAAATTAATGGAGCTATGACAATTCACAGCAGCTCATATATTTGTGTTTATAGTTTGTTTCCCTGCATCACTCAGTTAAAGGAATTAAGGTTGAATTCTATTTCTCTTCTTCAGTTGGATAGCACTTCTCCTTAAATTTTGTGAACATGATTTCATAGAATCTGTTACTATTAGCCTGAAAATAGCTTTTTATTTTAATTTCTGAGATTGTTATATTTTAGGCCTAGTTCTCCTCCTCTTGCATGTGTAATACTGTTTGTTTCTTTAGGAAGTAAAATAAAAATAAACATCATAACTCCTGAATGAATTGAGGTCATAAAAATGTATATGATGAGGAACTGCTATGGAGATCCTCATCATTTCACAGATGAGTCTGGGATTATAAAGTGTATGGCTTCACTGGTCTGTGGTATACCAGTCTATGACATAGTATATCCCTTAGAGATGTCATATATCCAAGAGACTTTCCGGGTTGATTCAGCTGAGTGTCAAGAGTAGAGAAACAGTCTGCTGAGAATACTAAAACCTATTATTATTTTTGTAATTTTTCTTATTAAAAAATGCTTGCCATTCAGTAGTTCTGGGGAAACTGTTACTGGCTAAAGACTGTTGGCTGGAGGTAGTAAATCAGGTAACATTTTTTTCCTGGTAAGTAAACCCAAGAGGTTTTCACTTTTAGGCTTGCCCTTACCAGTGACCCCATGGTGGCATTTGTTTTCCTAATAACAGAAAGGCTTTTTCACAGAATCACAGAATCGCAAGGGTTGGAAGGGACCTCGGGAGATCATCTAGTCATAGAATCATAGAATCATAGAATGTTTAGGGTTGGAAGGGACCACTAGTGGTCATCTAGTCCAACCCCCCTGCAGTGAGCAGGGACACTGCTAACTAGATCAGGTTGCTCAGAGCCCCATCCACCCTGGCCTTGAATGTTCCCAGGGATGGGGCCTCCACTACCTCTCTGGGCAACCTGTTCCAGTGTTTTACCACCCTCATTGTAAAAAATTTCTTCCTTACCTCTAGCCTGAACCTACCCTGTTCTAGTTTAAAACCATTTCCCCTTGTCCTAACACAGCTGGCTCTACTAAAAAGACATTCCCCATCTTTCCTATAGGCCCCCTTTAGGTACTGGAAGGCCGCAATCAGGTCTCCCCGCAGCCTTCTTTTCTCCAGACTGAACAAGCCCAACTCCCTCAG
>NW_009258281.1:645700-662369 GCF_000687185.1 Egretta garzetta | reverse complement strand
GCCAGTTCTCTCAGGACTCTGGGATGCATCTCATCAGGTCCCATGGACTTATGTGCATAATAGTCCAACCCCAAAAAACTTCATCAGTTATTTAGCCACTAGTGGAAAACAACCTGTAGTATTAAATCTGAGTTTGCTTGTAAAAGTCAATGAAGCAGCTGTTCTCTTCTTTTTTATAGAAATTAATGAAGAAACTAATTTATTTATGATCAAAAAGTTCCCTTGTCCTTTTTCTTGTATTAGGTTTGTACTTGTTTTGTTACTAACAGAATAGAGAAAAATTAGATTACACAAGGAGAACCACCTCTTATCCTGGTTATTCTGTTAGATTTTTTAAAACAGAATAGTGTTAAATATTTGGGTAAGAACTTGAATAATTTAAAGATGGTCTTGGAATGAATACAGGTAGCAAGCTATAAAGAGTTTTTCTTGGAAGGACTAAGGTCCTTCCAAGTTTGAAGTTTGAAAAGATAGAGGAGAGATGCAGAAAGCTTGTATGCATCATATTAGCTACTTCCTCTTTGTTTTCTTTTTCTACTGAGGCTAATAAGACTGTCGCAGTGATGTAAAACTTCTTCCTAGTTAAATTACAGCATGTAGATTTACATTAGTATAAAGTGTTGAAAATGAAAAACAACCCATTGCAGAGCAGGTGAAATTTGTCTTATGTTTACAACTGGTTTTCTTACAAAATTTGTTAGAAGGTTTCTTCACTTTTTGTGGGAAAAATGAGAGGTTTAAAAATAAAGGAAGAGAGAACATTTTTACCTTTCCCATTATAGTATCTAAGAATATGAAAATTACTTTCAGGGGAAAATGTATTGCTGTAAAGATTAGGCATAGTGTCTTGGGGTTTGGGGGTTTCTTTGAAGGAAGCCTGGAATATGCAAGAATTCTGAAAAATGAGAACAAATTCCTTTTTCTTATATGAGAAAACATATTTCTGATTCTTGCAATTACTCACTTCTGTGAGTAAAGGCTAGTGGAGTAATTAATAATATAGCCTTTTTCCATCAAAAGATAGTAATTTTATTTTAAGACTTACTTGAATCTTTTTTATTCTGTTAACTTTGTGAATAATTATTAAATGAGCTATAAGCTAAACTGATAAATATATATTTTAAAAATCAGCATTTACTTAACAAAGCTTATCATGCAAGTAAGTTGTGAAAGATGTATCCCTTTCAGTGATCAAGATGGAATGTATGTGAGTCTCGCCTATTTCAGGTGGAAAAATGGAGAGCGAATGTGAGGCTTGGCTGCATCTTAAATGTAGTAATATCTAGAACTAAAGAAAATATACTTGTTTTCTTATTGTTTCCTCAGGAAAATTCAATCTGAAAACATGCATTTCAATCTAAATGAATAACTTCATAGCTTCTCTTTGGGTGAAAAATAGTTTTTTGAGGTGAATACCTAAAATGTTTGCTAGTGAGATATTTGAATTATGCATGTAGTGTTTAACAGAACTCACCCTGCCCAACTATGCATCTGGGTTTTTAAAAAGATCAGTCAGAGACTGGCAACCATGGGTGCCCATTACGTCATTAAAATGTCTGGGCTTCTCTTCACTTCTCAAGGCTGTTGTAAGAGAGTTGGCCGTGTTTGTAGAAACTGTCTGCTCTGGGCTAGGAAGTACAGGTGAATAGTCATACATGAAATTTGGGTGTTTATGTATTGGCGGCTGTAGTTCTCAAGAACTTCAGGGTTTGTTTTTTTTTTTTTTTACATTGAGTGGTAAATTGTTTGGGGGCGGGTGACTTCATTCTCCCTCTCATTTTTTTGATGTTTTTTCTTCTTTGAGTTAATCAGATTATGGTGGTTATAAGTACACTGTTCTTGAGTTTCCAGGGAGTGAAAATACATTTTCTTTTTATGAAGCCATGTTGGATAAACTGCATAAACCAATACTGTGTTTCAGTGTGTGGCTAATGGTCCTGCTCCCTGAGGACACAGACATGTCACTAGTATGTAATGTGCTCATGGCTAAAGGATATTTTTAATTTTTATAGTCTAAGATGATCTTTCCAGGCACCAGATTGCCATGGGATGGAAGAATCTGAAGTTGCTAGTGTAGTTAATTCAGATGACACATCATAGAATCATAGAATCATCTAGGTTGGAAAAGACCTTTAAGATCATCAAGTCCAACCGTTAACCTACCCCTGCCATCCCACCACTAAACCATTAGTCCCTAAGCACCTCATCTACCCGTCTTTTAAATACCTCTACGGATGAGGACTCGACCACCTCCCTGGGCAGCCCATTCCGGCGCCTGACACCCCTGTCGGTGAAGAAGTTTTTCCTAATGTCTAGCCTATACCTGCCCTGGCGCAGCTTCAGACCATTTCCCCTCATCCTATCATCCGTTACCAGGGAGAAGAGGCCGACCCCCACCTCACTACAGCCTCCTTTCAGGTAATTGTAGAGGGTGATAAGGTCTCCCCTCAGCCTCCTCTTTTCCAGACTAAACAACCCCAGTTCCCTCAGCCGCTCCTCATCAGACTTGTGCTCCAGACCCCTCACCAGCTTTGTGGCTCTCCTCTGCACATGTTCCAGCAATGCAACATCTTTTTTGTAGTGAGGGGCCCAAACCTGGACACAGTATTCGATGTGCGTCCTCGCCAATGCAGAGTACAAGGGCACAATCACTTCCCTAGTCCTGCTGGTCACACTATTCCTGATACAGGCCAGGATGCCATTGGCTTTCTTGGCCACCTGGGCACACTGCTGGCTCATATTCAGCTGGGCGTCAATCAACGCCCCCAGGTCCTTTTCCTCCAGGCAGCTTTCCAGCCACTCATCCCCAAGCCTGTATAGATTGTGACCAAAGTGCAGGACCCGGCACTTGGCCTTGTTGAACCTCGTACAGTTGGCCTCGGCCCATCGATCCAGCCTGTCCAGGTCCCTCTGCAGAGCCCTCCTCCCCTCAAGCAGATCAACACTCCCACCCAGTGTGGTATCATGTGCAAATTTACTGAGGGCACACTCAATCCCCTTGTCCAGGTCATTGATTGAGGTTTGGCTGCTTGCACATATGAGAAATAATGGATTGGAAAATGATTATGAAAAGTTAATACTTTAAAACCAGAAGAGCAGTAATAAAGTATTATGTAATAGCACTAATGTATAAATTTCTTTGATCTCACAGTACAGCGTTTATTATTTTAAATGTTATTAAATACAATTTTTAAATTTCAAGATTTTACCATCAAAAATGAATTACAATAATGTAGATTACAGAATTTGAAACAACAAATTTTAACCCTCCTTTGTCGTAAAGACTCCTTAAAACTTTCAATCTACGTGGCAGTTCCTGTAGAATTTATATCTATCTGGATTGTTGAATAGCACATATAAATTGCCTTTTCTTGTGACTTTATATATAAGGGCTCCTTAGAAACTAGACCATTGTTTTCCTTGGCTTCACTGACCACCGTAAAAAATAACTTGTCTAAGAGATGTAGCAGCACATGACTTTTAGGCTAAGAGAAGAGTATCTCATGTGCTTTAATGTACGTATATGAAATAAACTGCAACAGCAGTGGCAAAAAAAAAAAAAGTGTTTTATTCTCTGCAGAAACATAGAGATTAGAAAGACTGCATTAAATAGAGGACGAACAAAAATGTATTACAGGGTAACTTCCATGGGCAACAGGTTTTTCTTTTTTTTTTTTCTTTTCTTTTTTTTTTTTTTTAAACAAAAGGCTCTGTGGTTTTTATGAGCACAGATGGCTTAAAAAGTGTGCCACCCAATAACCGGAGACTGCTGGGAAGAAGGAATACTTGTCCAGTTGATAGCATAATTGAAGGTCCTTCAGTGAAATAAGGTATCTTTGAAGTGACTATCTTGTTAACTTCTCACTTAGCACATCAAAGTAAGGAAAGGATGCCTTTATTCCTTGTAAATGCAAATTAAGGCTCTTGATTGTGCAAAGCCCTGCTTCAAAACCTTGCAGATGTCCCAGCTGATTTTGATGGTGAATGTTTTGTCATTGGTAATACAGGAATAGCTTTCAGTTTTTAATGGAAGTGCTGTACTTTCGTGATCTCACTGCAACAAATTGCATATGGAAATTAATTTCTCACTGGATCTTGCTTTTATGGTGTTTATCTTATCACCCTGAAAAGTACTAAGGAACACCTTAAGTATCTTTCTACTTTATCACAATACCAAGATCACAGAATGAACGTTGCAGACAGTTTAATGTTCAAAATGTCTGGTTTTCTGTTGTTTTTCTGTAAGATATTACTAAATTTTCCCAGTGATGTTTAAAATAGTTATACGATGAATTGCAGTACCTTAGTTAAATGATATTTATAGACTCTTTTGGCATTTAAGTTCATTTTCCTAAACTCTGTGTTGCATCAGGTACATGTGGATCTTGTTTTCTTGCTGCAATCTGGTTTTAATCCTATGACTGTTGGCATGGAAGTCTGCTGCTTAGCATGGCTTGGTGAATGGCAAAGAATAGTAAGTGTTCTGCTACTTGTTTATTGCAATGACTAGATTATAGCATAATACATATATACAATATTCCTCTCAATGTGGTTTGTAACATCCCCTTACCGGTTTTTCTGAAAATTCAAGGGAAGGCTTGATTTCTTGAAAAGTAGCGTTACCTGTCTCCAGATGATGGGTGGCTTGATGGGGCGAGTAGAACAAGCGAGCTGGAATGGTGCCCAAATGTTGTAAAGGACGGCCTCATTTGTTAGCCCAGTAGTCCATTTCTGCAGTACAGACGGTTGCAGTGACTGCATGGGAAGCCTTTTCTTTGTTGGAAATGGATGAGCCTCCACAGTTCTACTCTGCTATAGAACGATGTGTGTAATATATCCCAATGAATCTTTACAGCCGAAGAAAAATTATAGGAGGAATTATAGGAACCTTTGATCCTTTTCCTTTAGAACCCTCTTGCCTTGAGAGGAGGCATTGTGACTGGAAGTTTTCTTGATGCTGCAGGTGTCAATGCCCATGTTCAAGATGTGGCTGTTACAGGAGAAGAGTTATCTATACAGTCTGGAGAAAGGCAAAGAGAGAAGGGAGGATACGTTTCCTAAAACTGCAGAAAGCTGAAGCACTAGAGAAAACTGTGTAATAACAGTGAGGGGTTTATTAGCTATGTTACCTGAAAAGCAAAGGTTAGTCAATGGGGAGGACTCTCCAGGTTCAGCAAACAATCTCTTTCATCCCTCTGTAGCGGAGGAATGCTGAGTTTTTTTTTTTTCTTTTCTTTTTTTTTTTTTTTAAACAAAAGGCTCTGTGGTTTTTATGAGCACAGATGGCTTAAAAAGTGTGCCACCCAATAACCGGAGACTGCTGGGAAGAAGGAATACTTGTCCAGTTGATAGCATAATTGAAGGTCCTTCAGTGAAATAAGGTATCTTTGAAGTGACTATCTTGTTAACTTCTCACTTAGCACATCAAAGTAAGGAAAGGATGCCTTTATTCCTTGTAAATGCAAATTAAGGCTCTTGATTGTGCAAAGCCCTGCTTCAAAACCTTGCAGATGTCCCAGCTGATTTTGATGGTGAATGTTTTGTCATTGGTAATACAGGAATAGCTTTCAGTTTTTAATGGAAGTGCTGTACTTTGGTGATCTCACTGCAACAAATTGCATATGGAAATTAATTTCTCACTGGATCTTGCTTTTATGGTGTTTATCTTATCACCCTGAAAAGTACTAAGGAACACCTTAAGTATCTTTCTACTTTATCACAATACCAAGATCACAGAATGAACGTTGCAGACAGTTTAATGTTCAAAATGTCTGGTTTTCTGTTGTTTTTCTGTAAGATATTACTAAATTTTCCCAGTGATGTTTAAAATAGTTATACGATGAATTGCAGTACCTTAGTTAAATGATATTTATAGACTCTTTTGGCATTTAAGTTCATTTTCCTAAACTCTGTGTTGCATCAGGTACATGTGGATCTTGTTTTCTTGCTGCAATCTGGTTTTAATCCTATGACTGTTGGCATGGAAGTCTGCTGCTTAGCATGGCTTGGTGAATGGCAAAGAATAGTAAGTGTTCTGCTACTTGTTTATTGCAATGACTAGATTATAGCATAATACATATATACAATATTCCTCTCAATGTGGTTTGTAACATCCCCTTACCGGTTTTTCTGAAAATTCAAGGGAAGGCTTGATTTCTTGAAAAGTAGCGTTACCTGTCTCCAGATGATGGGTGGCTTGATGGGGCGAGTAGAACAAGCGAGCTGGAATGGTGCCCAAATGTTGTAAAGGACGGCCTCATTTGTTAGCCCAGTAGTCCATTTCTGCAGTACAGACGGTTGCAGTGACTGCATGGGAAGCCTTTTCTTTGTTGGAAATGGATGAGCCTCCACAGTTCTACTCTGCTATAGAACGATGTGTGTAATATATCCCAATGAATCTTTACAGCCGAAGAAAAATTATAGGAGGAATTATAGGAACCTTTGATCCTTTTCCTTTAGAACCCTCTTGCCTTGAGAGGAGGCATTGTGACTGGAAGTTTTCTTGATGCTGCAGGTGTCAATGCCCATGTTCAAGATGTGGCTGTTACAGGAGAAGAGTTATCTATACAGTCTGGAGAAAGGCAAAGAGAGAAGGGAGGATACGTTTCCTAAAACTGCAGAAAGCTGAAGCACTAGAGAAAACTGTGTAATAACAGTGAGGGGTTTATTAGCTATGTTACCTGAAAAGCAAAGGTTAGTCAATGGGGAGGACTCTCCAGGTTCAGCAAACAATCTCTTTCATCCCTCTGTAGCGGAGGAATGCTGAGCTAACAGCAGATCAGCTGAGCAGAAAGCTCTTTTAGACAAGGAAATTTTCAATGAACCAGTCACTATTTACATGGGTAGTAAGAGCACTGGGCTTTCAAGAAAATATCAAAACCTATCCCACTTTTCAACAGAGACTGATAAATGAGCTCTGTAGTCAGTGCTGCAATCCCAAATATTGTCTGTCTGTCTTCATACAGTACAACAGTGCTACAGTATATATCTCTGAGCTCCACTATTCCACACAACTCCTCTTGATGTACAGCTATAAGGGCCATTAATGCATCACACTTGTATACTGGGACACGCACAACATCAGAGGGCTGAAGTTCCTTATCTTGGAGTGATTAGTCATATTCTGAAGGGATAATTTAATTGTTTAATTACCCATAACTGGATGCTAAAATAATTCTACTCCATTTATCTGCCTTTGAAAGTTTGGCTGAACTGGAGTGGTTCTAGGTATGATCTGTGGTGAAGTGCACAAATGAGGAGGTAGCAGTTGATTTATGGGCTTCTTCCATCTCCTGCCAGCATTGACAGCTCTGGCTTTTGCAGAAGAACTTATTTGCCAAAGAACTAAAATGTTAAAGGAAAGAATTGAAGAGTTTAAAAAAAGAACTTGCCCCCCACTATTTTTCTTTGCTAATGAGTGAATGCTCTGCTTTTGAATTTAAGTATTATGATGAGAAACACTGGTGCCAACAGACAACATATATATAATATGATAATAATATATATATAATATATATAATACTAGCAAAGATGAATTGCAGCTTGAATGCAAGATCTACTTTTTTTTTTCCTGTATTTCAGGACATATTTCTGACATATCTGCTTTGCTTAGTGAAGATGATCACTGATGTAGTGCCTTACAAAAATCCATTACCTTTCTTTTGAGCTCAGTCTTAATATTACTTCATCCAGATACTGTGATGGAAATTCAGCTAACTGGCAGAATTTATTTCTTTTATGCTAAGAACACGAACCTATAACAGTGTGGAACCTCTTCAGGAAGTTGTGAAGTGTGTATGAAATTACAAAATAAAATCTATGCACAGTCCCCAGAATGATGGCTTCAGTCTCTTAGGCTTTGTGGTGTTTATTGCAGTATTCATTTTGGAACCTGAAATGGGAAGTCCAAAAACCAGTGAAGTAAGAAATCCAGAACTTTTTTTTCAATATCCCATTTTTAGATTTCTGCCTTGTTATTCTAAATACCCTTCTAGCTATCTTTTTTGAGTTTTCGGGAAGGTATGTGATGGATCTTTTAATCAGTTATAATGGTGGCAAAATAAGCTGGTTTAATATTATAATTTTATATTCCATATAGTTACTGTAGAGCTAGGGGTCATGATAAGAATATACAGAAGGTGGTAGTCAATAAAAAGCATTCACCGACTCCCATCAGTCAGGGTTTCAGTGCTGGCTTAGGCAGGTAGAACAAGTTACTCAAGTGATCAGTGACAGTTTCCAGTAACTTATATGATGAATATCTGCTAACTCTCACTTTTACGTAGTCATGTAACCCCGTGTTCAGAGACACTTAAAGATACAAACTAATTTCCTTGCCTGGCTTGATGCATTTTCATCATCTTTCCAGATGCGCAAAGTTATTCAGCTGTGAATTTGCAGTTGAAGCTCTTGAAAATAATGTATGAGGGAATGGCATGGGACAGGGGAGCTAGAGAAAAGCCTGATATGAGTGAGGGGTAAAACAAAAACAGAACATGGAGACCCATCTGTCAAGATTGAAATTCTGTCCTGGTCCTGGGGTAAATAACCCCATGCATCGGTACAGGCTGGAAGCCAGCTTAGTTGCAGCCCTGCTGGAAAAGACATAGCTGATTATGAGCCAGCCACGTGCGGTCATCACAGAGAAAGAAAACAGCATACTGGGCTATATTGGGAGGACTATGGCCAGCAGATACAAAGGAAGCCATTGTCCTCCCTTCACTTGGTGCTGGTGAGGCCACACTTGAAAAACTATATCCAGTTTTGGGCCTCTCATGTACAACTGGCTTTTGAGAAACCAGAGAGGGTGGCTACCAAAATGAGTAGGGTCATAGGGCACACAACCTGAAAAGAAAGGTTGAGAGACCTGGTCTTATTTAGTTATCTGCAAAAAGGAGACCAAAGGGGGACTTGAGTTGACCTACAGCTACTCTTAAGGGCGTTACAAAGATGATGGAGCCAAATTCTGATAGTGGCAGATGATAAAATGGTACTGTGGCCACAAGATGTAGCTTAGGAGGTCCAGATTGGACATTAGAAAACACTGTCACCAGGATGATAGTGCAGCCCAGAAGCAGGTACCCAGAGAGGTGATGGAAAATCCATTCTTGGAGGTTTGCAAGAGCTGGCTAGAGAAAGAAAGCCACAGCTGATTTGATGATCTAGTGTTGGTGATAGTCCTGCCTCAAGCAGGAGCCTGGACCAGAGACCTCAGTTCCTACCTTTCTGTGATTCTAAGAAAAAAAAAAAAACAAAACCAGGATCAGTCCATTTTATTACTTAGCAGCTGATTAAATTGAAGAAAGTGTATATAGAAGACAAGTCTTAGTCAGAATCAGCAGAAAAACAAGGCAAAGCACATGTTTCTTCGGTGTATATAGCTCACAAAGGAAGCTTTGCAAATTGCTAATAGCTATCAGCATATGACTCCATTTGCATTTGTACTTCAATTAATTTTGTAATTTAATTTGTGCAGTTCTGAATATTTCAGTGTATCTCTGTGAAGGGAAAAAATCTTTTTTAAGGGACAAAGCTATTTGGGTTTCCAGTAAGTTTCTCCAAATACAAGTGCTATCAGTAGTTCTACCTTAATTACTACTTCTCTATATGTGTGTTTGAAGTAGCACCATCATCGTTCTAATTTCTCAGTGTTTGCACCATCTGATTTGTGATGTAGTAGTCAAAGCCAAGAGTGCCACTAGCACCTAGTATTTTCTGGTGTAATTTCTTGAGCTTTCATACAACTTACTCAACAGCTTTTGAGTAATTTGGGGGAAGGAAAAGAAGCATTGAAGATATTTTACTGTCACTTTCATTCTAGGGTTGAAGGATAAGTAGTTGCTAGATAAGAATGACAGTGATGT
This sequence comes from Egretta garzetta, assembly GCF_000687185.1. Classification (NCBI taxonomy): domain Eukaryota; kingdom Metazoa; phylum Chordata; class Aves; order Pelecaniformes; family Ardeidae; genus Egretta; species Egretta garzetta. The sequence goes on along the minus strand of NW_009258281.1, from coordinate 652,506 downwards.
TAAGTAGTTTTTTCACATGTGTTCATATAGTTCTGCATTGTTTGTAAACCATCCCAGAGTTTGTGTGGCCTTGTTGGAAACCAAAATGCAACTGGCTATCTGATTCACTTGGAACTTGCACATCCTTAGGAGGTTGGTAGCCTTCCTCTGATAGCCTGAGTCTTCTGAGGCAGTAGAGAAATAAATGAAAGGCAAAGCTTCACTCACTATTGGTAACTTGTCAGATGACAAGCAAGTTGCTGTTGTGTTGGAACAACCTAAACTCAGGTTCAACTTGGTAGAGTGCTTTACCTCACTCTAAGTTTGTTAAGAAATCATCAAGACAAAACATCACTAGCTCATTTTTTTAGTCTAAAAATCAGTAGGGTGCAGGTTCTTACACCAAAACATGCTATAAATATGAACTCATGCTATATGTATAGCACATGAACTCTATATACTTGTGCTATACATACTAGTTACATTTTATTTCCATTTTCTCATATACTTAGTTGCCTGTATTTGTCCTCTAAGAGGAAAGCAGAACCAAGTGTCCTCTCGTATTGCAAAGAAATACGTCTGTGCCGCATCCTTCCACCAGCCCCAGCCACTCTCATTAGCGCTCGCCTGAGATTTGTTCCGGGGTAGAGGCTCTCCTAGTGCCACAGGCCTTCCATCTGGGGGTCGAACTGGATCAACTGCTGTTTAATTTGTAAATTCCATTTTATGTCATTCTGTCTTGTTGCCTGGATTATGCACCGAGTCCTTCACTCAGTTCAGCCTCCTCAATCACAGACCTCTCAGGGGGGAAAAAAAAATCTTTCCTTCGTATTTGTTAGCTTCTCTGCTGCCTGATAAATGACTGCCCCTCGGTGGCTTAACCGCTGTTTTAAACAGCAAATGTCTCAAATGCAAATAGGTTTTGTGTTGCTCTGTCCTTTCCGCTTTCTTTTTACCAGTCTGGAGCTTGCTTACTCTTAGTGCAGTATGTGACATGATGAGACATGCCATTTCTTGTTTTAAAAAGATAAGCTGTGGTGCAGATGAGGATACTCTTAACTGCAGGAAAGCAAAGCCAGTGGATCCAGTCATACTGCCTGCTCAGTTTTCAGTGCCTATGTCTGTATTAGCAAGCTTTGTGGGCCAGTAGGAACAAAACTGAGACTGCTCATGTCAGTAAATTAAGTTGTGGATGTTGTACCAGGCCACTTGCTTTTTTCTTGTTTGCAATAAAACGTACAGCAGGAAAACTCTGTGCTGGCTTGTTTGTTTGAGTTTGCCTCTGCAATGTGCTCTCCCCTTGTGTTCTCCATGGGTGTGTTTTCCCTTCAGACAAACTCTTTTATTTGAGGATTCTGTTTGTGCTAGCATCTCTGTTAATGCATATCAGTAACTTAATGTCAACTTTTAAAATGTTTTTGGTATAATCACAGTTTCCAGTGTTGTCAGAATTAAAATAAGTTTCAAAAGTCAAGGCAGAAAAGCTGTTTTTCCTCTAAAGCTGAAGATCCTAAAATGTGACTTTGAAACTAATGATTACATGTTGGTTTCAAATTGCCAACTGTGTTACTTGCTGCTCTGCAAGATTCTTGCAAGGACAGATGGGTATGGCTAACAAGAAGATTAAAGGAGTTAAAGGGATCTTCTGTTCTAAGTTCAGAAAATGGATGTAGAAAATAACAGCCTTTGAAAGATGGAAACCCGAATGTTCATTTAAATTAACAAACCTTGGAGAAATACTGTCTTCCAAAAGTAATGAGAAGGGTTCTTTCAACACTTAATCAGAAAAGGTTGTTGACCCGTAAAAGAAATCACAGCAGATGCAACCATTTGGAGATTTTAAAAGGATATCAATGAAGGTCAGCACATAACAGGCTTCCTCTAGTCTTGGCTAAAGAATTTTTTCATGGGGGGTTTAGTTTACTTTTTGTATCATTAAGAATATATGCAGTTTACGTTTGTATTGTACAATGTCAGAACAGGAAAAAGCCAAAATGCTGTGCATAGTTAGAAAAGAAGAAAAAAAAAATCTGTGTAAAAGGTGTCTACACCCGCAAGTGTTCCTTGGCGTGAACGCTGGGACCCAAAGTAGTCAATAGGAACTGAGAACCATTACAGGATGCAAGAAGGGCCTGGGATTTTAAGCAGTAGTATTTTTCTTTTCAGGTAAAGCAGTGGACAAAATAGAAGGCTTAATTGGCTTGTGTGATGAAATCAAATGCTTCAGGGGGGTTACTTCTACTGACTCCTCTTAGTGCTGTTGTAGCCTATACATTGGGGAAAGATCCACGCTAGGTAATGCTTTTGATCTCTTTTGGGAGAGAGAGACTTGTAATAATATACCCCTCTGTAAAAGGGAAACATCCTTAGGAAGCAGAATGTGTTTTCTTAAAAAAAAAAAAAAAGGAAAAAGAGGGGGGGATCAGGAATTAAGACTGAAAATGCAAGGGGGAAAAAAAAAAAGAGAGAAGTGTCACAGAATACACGAGGATCACAGGTGTGTGCTGGGCATGCATATATACATTTTAGAACGGGCACCACATAAAGCTCAGCTCACTTGAATGACCGCATTAAAGATGATGTCTGGTAAAAGCTTTGATCATAGCTAAATTTTTCCATTCTCTTCTAGAGTGTTTCTTTCAGTTGCAGGTTTTGAACAAGGTCTATTTGCTGCAGTGTGTAGCAATTTGTATGCCTCAGAGCATCTGATGAAGCATTCCTTTGGCAGCATGAAAGCAGAAAAAACACCTTTCAAAGCTATAGAGCAGTATTGGTGTTTTTATGATTCAATCGAGGAGATCCAACTTTTTTTTTTGTATGAAAGCCAAAGACTTATACCAAGAATGGGGTTGCTCCACCTAGAATAATTTTGTAACTACCTGCAACTGGCAATCCAGGAGAAATATGACAATAGTATTACTATTGCTATATGACTACTACAGTTATAACTATTGCTTATAGTATATAAGCAAATTATTAGTTGGCTTGATTGAGGACTGATTTTGGCAGGTCCTGTAGGTATTGTTTATTCCCTTCATCTGTATCAGAACGGAAAAAAAGCAGATGTCTGTCATCTCTAAAAGCTTACCCTAGTTTTTATGTGTGATTTTATGCTCATTTGTAAACTGAGCCAGCAAGCCGGTGAAGTGGTGGCAGCTAAGCGACAGTCAAATTATTGCCCTTTCCATCTCCTTCAATTTATATTTCTTTGTGGCAAAAGTAGTGCAGTGGCATTTGGTCTTGAGAATTAAAATACGTACAGGAACAGGATGGTAGATACAAAATTGCAAACTGGGAGTGTTAATTTATCTTGTGATCTGCACAAAGTCAATGATATTGGGGCCAAATATCAGGTTCTTGATATGATAATTAATATGTCATTATTAGAATGGGTTTCCAACACTATCTTTACTTTTTAAATGAGAAGGGCCAGTGAAGGGAAAGGTGAAGTTAGGTTTCATACTAATTTCAGTATATGTTGCAGTGGAGATGGCACAAAGGTTTTATATTCAGCAATAAATTATTGTAATTATTACTATTTAAAACCTAAAGGAACAAAATGTAATTTTTTTTGCTGTGCAAATATGTAGCAAATTACAGTTTTTCCTGAAAGTGTATTATAGTTTGTCTAACTAAAATTTGTCAGCCATTATCACTAAGAAACCTAGAATGTTCTCTCAACAACAAAAAAAGTTTGATTCTCTCCCTGTTGTATTGAAATGCAAGTGAAAAGTTGATTGTTACCTGTGAAAGGTTTTTTTGTTGTTGTTGTTTGACATCATTTGGAAACAGGGCATCTTGACTCTTCTAGGTAAGAGCGAGAGCTGAGTGGAATATTAATTCAGAATATTTCTATATTGTCTCACTATTTATTTATCTGTTTTCTGCAGGAGTGCATGATTTAATTCTTTAGGGATGTGTCATATTTTTTAATGCCAGAGAAGGATAACATTATTTCACAACTTTGGCTTCACCCATTTACTCAGATTGCATTAGTTTTAATTTGCATTTTTGTGTTTATTTGCTTCTTCCAATCTGTTACTGTGTAAATGTTGGCTGGAATGAGGTTTTAAGATGAGTAAACCGTGTTCAGATTTGGGAGCACTTACAGTTTCCACAGAAAAATGTATTTTTCTTTCTGTCTCTTTAAAAGCCCAAGGAACTTTCCCCAGCCATCTCCCCAGGTTGAGGTTGACCTCCTTGTACTGTTCCTCTCTGTGTTGTAGTGGTGTCATCTCTATGTGAAACAAGGCAGGAAGCAAGTTATCCAACAAAAAGGGCCTTGCTGAAGGTCTCAGCCTGAAGCCAGCAGTAGTGAAATCTTTACAGTATTATTTTTCATATAAAAAAGGCTGAATGGCATCCAGGGATGGGGACTTCTGGCCTTGGCTCTGTTAAGACATATGAGTTTAGATTAAAAAAAACCAACAAAACAAAACCCCATAAAAATATATTTTATTATTTTTTTTTTTTTTTTTTTTTTTTTTAGTATTCAAATAATAATGGTTACTCAGGTTAAGAACTTGTCTACAAAACAGGGATGTTTTTGTGCTGCTTTGGTCAAAAACCTAGAAAAACTTTAAGACTTTTATGTGAATTTTTAATTGCAGTTGTCATTATTGGCTAAGGAACTTGGAGTCCATCTTATGTAAAATTGACCTTGTAGACTTTGTGTGATGAGTATGTTGAAATTCTAATGCCTAGCCAGCAATATTCTGACATTACAGCAGGTGTTTCTTTTCTTTTTAATTACACGGCTTCCAGTGTTGTTAATATTATATTATTGACAGATGAATCGTGTCAGCTATGGTAAGTTAATCAGGCCAGTGTTAAAAAATGTCAATAAATTATGCTGATTTTAAAGGATTCCTTTTTGCATTAATCATTTAGACATAAAAAACTCTCGGAGAAAGGGGAGATTGGATCTGGATTTTTTTAGGTAGGCACAATTGGCTTCTTGGTGATTCCATTCATCTAAATCCTGATTAAAAGAAATGCTCTGCACTGTGTTACAGAGACCTAGTAAGAGCTCTACAGTCAGGTTTATCAAGAGGAGATTTATTAATGGTGTATGCATGAAGCGTATTGGAATTGTTGCAGATTCAGGAAAAGCCATGTTTACAGTGGCAGGTTCAGAGGCTTAGTACAAGTATTAACCTAAGTATTATTAAGCTAATAGTACGACATTCTTTCTTATATTTTGCTTGAAAGGTGGATGGGGTTTAAGGAAAATAAATGAGAAAGCTCTTTGCCTCTGCTACTGTTGGCCCTCTACTATTAGTTTCCTTAGTAATTATTTACAAAATACTGGTTTGTTTAGGTAAATGTAATGTTTTCTTTTTAAAGGTGATGATTAATATTAGCTTTGAAGTAATGACAGCTGGGTGAGGATTTCGAAGTTGTAATTTTGCAAATCACACTGCTGAAGGTCTTTCAGGATGGCTGCTTTGGAAATGTCACCCCTTGGTATCAGTCACCTTTAAAAATGTGCATTTTGGGAAGTAAATATCACCGAAAGCACTGAAGAGATAACAAAGAAGGTAATTATTTTATGAGGAGGTGATGATAAATTTATGAAAAGCACAAATTTATTTCAGCTCTTCAGAGAAGAGCAATAAAAAGTTGGGAACAAACTCAGGCCTGTGATATTCTGTGTATGAACGAGCAGTAACTGCTGCCTCCAAGTTAGTGAAAATTGGTACCTCCTTAGATGCTGATTAAATAGCCTGTATGTGTCTCTGCATTGTGATTAGTTAGAAGCAGTAAATAGTAGGGTTTTTCCAGGTCCTCTAATATCAATATCTGTTTGGTTGTGATATTGTTATTAGTAGCAACACTGAGATACTGCAACACTCTAATTAAATCCAGACAGTTCAGGTGTAAAATTTAAAATTGATTCAGCGGTCTCCTGGTGAGAAGATTATACTCTTTTTGTTATTCTGTGGAATGCAACATACCATAATTCTATTGCCAAATGGTTGTGTGTTAGGATGAACTATTTTATGACAGTTTGGCTCTAAGCAAAACTATAAGTCTGCCTATATTGTGGGAAGGAGATTACATTCAGAAGTCCTTTCTGAATGAACACGCAACCTTATAAATGTTTTAGCCTCCACATATTCATCCCTGTGTATGGCTGTTGTTGCATCATGATTAATGTAATGTTGATTTCTTTGGGTGTTTTTATCGCTAATTTCTACTAGAGAAAGAATTTCCTTAAATAATCTTTTTTTTTTCCTCATTAGCTTATTAGTAGTCAGAATATGTAAATCTTAATAAACCTCTTTCAAAGGTTTTGCTTTGAGGTTATCTCTTCTGCCCTGTGGATATACAAGGAAGAATTGTCTGTTAAATTGTGTACTTGCAAAGTCAATTTGGAATAACAAGATTTCAACAATAAGTTTATACTCTAAGGGAGGAGGAACAAACACTGTAGGATTTAATACATATATATATATATATATTTCAGGACAACATGGTTGAGACACAGATCTCACTGAACAGTTACAATTACCATTTTTCAGGTGGAGAAACTGGAGCTCGCAGGATCTGATTAGCAGTCACGCTGTGGAAGCTGCTTGCCCCAGCACTAACTCTATAACCCTTTCTTCAATAACCTGGGAAGATGGGCAGCTCCTACTCTGAGGCCTAATTTGTGCTTTATAAGCAACTAGTTCCCATCTCTCCTTCCCATCCTGCTGCTCCTCATTCTCACTCTTTGCCACTTAGAGCTCCCTGACTGCTGCTGTACTGCAATGAAAGGAGAGAGCATTGTGCCTTGCAAAGGAGTTGTCAGTCTAGTCCCAAGTCACTTTAAGAATGCTAAG
>NW_009258281.1:638865-645686 GCF_000687185.1 Egretta garzetta | reverse complement strand
ACCTGTCTGGCAAATTGTGTACTTCTCACCAGCACAGCCACACAGACAGCAATGCCCACCGTAGTCGGGCACGTTCCACGATGGCTGTATTTTGCTGGATCTCTCCATGCCTTGGCAATTCTCCTAGGAGACATATTTGTCCTCTTTAATTCTTGGCACACTCAGCAAAATAAATGTGCCTTTATCAGATTTCTGCCTGCAGTGCTCATCGGAAGACTGACGCCACCAGCAATGGTGTAGAACAGGGCAGGATGGGCACAGACCACGAACACCTCTTAGCCCACTCTTCCAGTTTGCTTGGAATTTGGTTCTGGAAATACTATTTTGAAGATGGTATTTCACTTTGCTGAAACTGCCAATATTATTGTTTTTCTACAACACTCACTTTTATGTGACTGAAGACACAAGTATCAACTTGTTTCTTTATAGAATAGTGGGTTCGGTGACTGCTAATTTGTGTATACCTGCAGGCGACAATTTGTCCCAGGTTTATCATGCTGCTGGCAGGGAGTAGATGTAGAATTGATCCAATCATCCAGAGGTGGACCAGAATCTGATCATCCCGATCACTGAGAGGGCGCAGGATCTTACTTCAACTTTTCCTCTCTTGTGATAGTTGTGTGTGATGGTGCTTTTAGATAGGATAATGAAAATGCTTGCATTTTTCATTCTATTTGAGATGCTTTAAAAAAAACCAAAAGAAAACACATTTTGTCGTCCACTTAAACTGCTGTTATAAACTAGCTGATAATTGCATCTAACAAGATACTTAGGAGACACAGGGGAGAAAAACAAGACTCCAATTTTAACCTGATTGACTGCAATGCTTAAACATTCACTGAAAATTCTTACTTTCCTTGTTGTCTTTAATCTATATTAGACAAGGGTTTAAATATAGATAGTCCCTGCTGTAGCATTTAGTTGCCTTTTGGTAATTTTTTGCCTTTTCCTTGAAGCTTATTGAACTGCAACATATAACTTAGCACTTCTCTTGGTAATCAAATATTCTGAATCTCATTGAGCCCCATCTCTTATTTATTTATTTATTTATTTTGATGTTACTGAGATTCCATCTAAAATATTCTCCATAGGACATAACTTAAAACACCTAAATTCTTCCATGTATGCCTTTTCACTACCTGTCTCATGGAAATGCAAGACCTTGGAACAGGGTTCATACACACTTTTCTCTTGTGCTTTGCCATATGCATCTACCAGAGCCTTACTAGTATTTCAGGGAGTTTAATAACCATGTTAGAAAATAGAGAAATTAGAGGTAGAAATTACAGTGTATGCCTTTGCTCACACTAGCTCAAGATTCCTCCTTTCAGTACTGGCATTTTGGAGTGCATTCTTTTAGTTTTCACAGACCCAGATAAAGAGCCTGTAGTTTTCAGAAAATACCTGTTTTTTCATTATATTAAGTATAAGCTTATATTTGGCTTTTTTCTTTCTAAATCTTGCATTATTCTTCCACATTTATTCCCAGCCTTGGTATCTTGTATTCCTTATTCATTTCCATTAAGACTGTCCTCTTTCCTCTTTATTGAAGAAGGTTTGCTGATGTTTGTCAATGTTTAGGGGTCTTCCATATGCAGATTTGCACAAATTAAAACCACCACCATCCTGGCTTCCCTTCATCTCATTCATAGCCTCCCAATTTGTTGTCTAAAGAAAACACTGCTGACAGAATTGCCCTTTTCTCCCACTCTTGAGGCTATCCCACTTAGTGATTTCAGGCTTTCATCTCTTTCCTTCAGCACTTTAGCCTTGTGCTCTTTTGTTTTCTCCAAGCTCTGCTGTTTTCATTGCGTCTGTCAGTATCTGTGACCACCTTGCTTTTCCTCTCTGAAAAAACCTTAGTACAGCATAATATTTGTTTCTAGTTTTGAACCTGATAGGATTATCCGTGTGAGCAGGAAGATTTGTGCTAACAAATATTTGTAAGAACAAATTCATCACCTGTATGGATCAGGTTCTTAAAGGATTAGGCTTTAATTCAAAGTTTTAAAAAATCGCAACTACCCAGTCCCTAACCAGAAGCAATTGGAGTGAAATTCTGTTTCCAGTGAAGTCGGTGAGAGGTGTTGCTGTGTTTGTCAGCTGAGGCAGAATTTCACACCCTGTGCTTCTTTTTAGTGATTTGAGATTCTCACAGATTTCTGTCCAAAGATTTTTACTTAGATTTAGCCAAGGCTCAGCTACACTATTGTAAGGCTGATGGTTGAAAGCAATGGAATGTCTTTTTAAGCTGATGCACCGGTGTGCAAGTTTTAATGGAAGCCTGTTAGTTCCTTGTTTGCCAAGAATTTTGCATTATACGCAACAGGTAAGTTTCCATGTTCCATACATTATTCTTTTCCTGGAATTTGTACTATGATGACCTTTTAATAATTTTATTTGCAATTTTAACATACCTCAGAAAGCCTGAAGAATTCAGCATTTGTAATCCATAATTTTATTTCAAGAAGATGGTGTAAGAAATGTTAACATTTGTAGACAAGAAGCTTCTGAATATGTGGTTTTCTTTTCAGCCATACAAAAGTGCAGTTTTTTACATTAGTTGCACAATCCAGTACCTTGTTATTTTAGGTCAGGAAAAAAATAGCATGTCATTTATGTGTCAGTATTATGAAAGACCCTAGCATAAAGGGAAGTGAATTTAACTATAAATAAGCCAGTGGTTTTCTCTTACTGAATTGACACAATTTCTTTAAAATGTGGCACGATGACTGTTTTTTCAATAGTTTCATTTGCTTCTGTAAACTATGTTAATTCATTCTGTCTTAAAATACCTTTCTCTTCTATGGATTCTCTTTATGGACCATACAGAAAGGAAACACAAATTAAAGTAGTTTTGTTTTCTACATCAGTAAAAATGATTTTCTGTTACAACCAATTTAACTGTGAATTTTTCTTTGAAATTGAAACAAGGTTCCAGACCCATCTCTTTGAACTGTATAATGCGGTCTGCCTTCATTAAATTCACTACTGAAATGTGGGTGATTTTAGGGGAAACCAGAGTATCAGAACTGAGATTCCCTGAATATAAATCTCCAGGGAGAATTCCGCTTTCTGATTTTTGTTTTGTTTTGTTGCATGTTTACAGGACTGATCCTGTTTTTTTTTCAAAAAACAAAGTGTGTGTGTGCACGTGCCTGTGCGTGCAAACACTGATGAATAGATACAAACACAGCCTCAAGTAGTTTTGCATCTTGTCCATCACTTGACAGTGTGAAACCCTCCCTCTGTGAAGGCTGGGAGACCAATACAGGACTATTCTAAAGTGAAATAGAAGCAGAAGGAGGGACATGAATTTGTTCACTACCTTCTGCTTTAAGACAAACCATCCACCAAGCAATGGTGAACCAAGATGAAATCTGTGTTTCAGAGTAACAGGCTGGTTTTTAAGTGAGATGGAAATGCCACATTTGAACACCGGGACTAAGCTGTAGTTCCTTTGCCTGAGTCATTAACGATACACTGGCTACCATGAAGGCATGCAGAACGTCAGATGAAAAGCTGTACTGTACGTGTCCTGTCCTATGTGTTGCTCTAATTCAGGGTGAGGAAATGATCTGCATTGTCTCATAAGGGAGACTATTGTTTGGCTATCAGGAAAGCATTTCAGTCAGCATTACTGTATACATACCGAGAAAGCTATTAAGAGCTTTGTGTTTCTGGAAAGTAGTAGTTCTCTAATTGATGGAGCTTTTCTTTAATCTCATGAGTACTAGTCTGGCATCAGAATATTTCTAAATTCATTGAAGTTGCTTTTGGTTTGCAATGAAGTGAGAATTGGACTCTCAGAATTCTCATTTAATTAGTGAAAAACTTAAAAAAATGTTCTGTTTTACTCTGTTAATACTATTTTTCAAGATAAAATATTCACCCTACTTGATTATCATTCCTAAATGATAGTAAGTTGATTACTATTTTTAGGTAGCATGCAAAGAAAGTGGAATTGCTAGACGTAAGGTGAGAATTAAGACTGATAATAGGACTTCTATGGGTCTGCATACATTGCAGCCTCTCCAGTATGGCACGTGCTCCATCAAGCCTCCAGTCATGCTGGCAGCCCTCCACTGGGTTCACCCCAGTTTGTCAGTGTCCATCTGGGAACATCTGTCAATGTCCAAAACTGGACACAGTACCCCAGCTATGTTCTCACCAGGGCTGGGCAGAGGGGAATTATCACTGCCTCAGCCTGTCGGCTGCAGCCTTGCTGCAAACATAGCACAGTATGTATTTGGCTTCTTTCCTACAAGGACAAGCTTTTGTCTCATGTTCAACTTGTGTCCACTACAACCTCCCCCTCCCCCTGACTTCATCCCGGTCCTTTGCTGCAGAGCTGCTCACTAGCCAGTCCAACACCTATCCTGTGGTGTTTTGTAGAGGATTTGCATCCTGAATGCAAGAATTTGCACATGCTTTGATTAAATTTAATGAGATTTCTGTCAGCACATATTTCCAGTCTGACAAGCTCGCTTTGAACAGCCATACCCACCAGCAAATTGATTGCTCACCCCAGTTTGGCTGCAAATGTGCTGAGGATGTGTTCAGGTCCATCATCCTGGTCATGAACAAAGATGGTAAGTAGTATCAGCCCCTGTACTAACCCTAGGGGAATGCCATTTCTTACTCAATGCCAGCTGGACTTTATACTGCTGATCACAACCCTTGAGGTTGGTGGACCAGGTCATTTTCTACCCTTCCTTATACACCCTATCTCACGGTTCTGGCTATATGAATAATATGGGAGGTTTGCCCCTGACCTACAGAGGCTCAGATGGAATAACTGATTGTTCCTTACTGTAAAAGACTGGGTTGACACTGAATTATAAAGTAACTCCTCCATCTTTAGGAGTGTTAAAACATGTGGAAGCCCTCAAGCCTTGCTTTGCATAAAGGGAGGTTTCTGCCCCTGCAAGCCACGGGGATACGCACAAAGCTGCCTGCAAAGTGCATTGTAACACGTTACTGTACTCAGCATGGGCTAGGAATGGCAGGGTGTGTTTGCGTGTACAGTGGGGGTTCTGTGCTGTGTCTGTGGGAACCATAACAGCATCTTTCTAGGAATTGCCTGGTACTTGAAGATTCAGAATGAAAGATATGTAATCCCCGCAAATTGTGGGTTGCAGTTGTTACTGGAACACAGGGTTGCACTTTTGCAGAGCTGTGCTGCCCCTTAGGGATCCTTACAGGAAATTCTACCTTTTGGAGTACCAGGGAAAAAGTAGGGGCCAGAGCAAATAGGTGCCTTTTAAAACAAAACTGTGTATGTTCATTGGAGACTTGACCAGTTAGCAGGAGCCTCCCACGTGAAGAGCTGCTGGAACCTCTGCCGTTGGTCCATTGCAGGGAAACATCCTTATGTAAGATGAACGCTGGTGTGTAGACTGGCAAAATTTCATCTGCAGTTTTGCACTTGAAAAATGAATTGGGTGAATTGGTTGAAATAGCTCTGCTTCTGACTGTCATTTGTGCACAAGAAATGGAAACGAGGAGCTTTAAAATTTTAGAGTGTCAAAAAAGAGCACAAAGTACATTTGAATATACTTGATTTATTATTTAATTTTAGCTCTCTCTTAGAAATTAGGATTGAGTGCACCCTCAGCAATCTGTGTGGTGTGTTCGACATGCTGGAGGGAAGGGATGCCATCCAGAGGGACCTTGACAGGCTTGCAAAGTGGGCCCGTGCGAATCTCATGAAGTTCAACAAGGCCAAGTGCAAGGTCCTGTACATGGGTTGGGGCAATCCCAGCACAAATACAGGCTGGGCAGAGAATGGATTGAGAGCAGCTCCGAGGAGAAGGACTTGGGGGTGTTGGTTGATGAGAAGCACAACATGACCTGGCTATGTGTGCTTGCAGCCCAGAAAGCCAACTGTATCCCGGGCTGCATCAAAAGAAGCATGACCAGGAGGTTGAGGGAGGTGATTTTGCCCCTCTACTCTGCTCTCGTGAGACCCCATGTGGAGTACTGCGTCCAGCTCTGGGCCCCCCAACAGAAGAAGGACATGGACCTGTTGGAGCAAGTCCAGAGGAGGGCCCTGAAGATGATCAGAGGGCCGGAGCACCTCTCCTTGGAAGACAGGCTGAGAGAGTTGGGGTTATTTGGCCTGGAGAAGAGAAGGCTCTGGGGAGACCTTATAGAGCAGCCTTCCGGTACTTGAAGGGGGCCTACAAGAAAGTTGGAGAGGGACTTTCTGCAAGGGGACGTAGTGACAGGACTAGGGGTAATGGCTTTACACTGAAAGAGGGTAGATTTAGATTAGATATGGTGGAGAAATTCTTTGCTGTGAGGGTGGTGAGGCACTGGAACAGGTTGCCAAGAGAAGTTGTGGATGCCCCCTCCTTGGAAATGTTCAAGGCCAGGTTGGATGGGGCTTTGAGGAACCTGGTCTAGTGGAAGGTGTCCCTGCCCATGGCAGAGAGATTGAAACCAGATGATCTTTAAGGTCCCTTCCAACCCAAACCATTCTATGATTCTATGATGATGCTATGAAATTATTTGCATTGTGGGTGGATATGTCAAAACAGAAAAAATAAAAAAATACGTAAAAGTATTATTGCAACATATATAACTCATTTTGAAAGGTGATCTATTGACTCAGTAGTGGGTTTATCCCAAGGTTTGGAAGAACAGAACAATATCCTGTTTAAATGTAACATAAAATCATGTACTGTTTTACCTCTGTAGAAGCGAGTAGCATCTGGACTTCTTGATTTACTGTCAATGATATTCTCTGCCTATTCTGCTCTAGGTGAACCACCCCAAACCTTATTTCTCTTGTCTTCCTGATCCTATTTCTGTACCTG
>NW_009258281.1:638619-638836 GCF_000687185.1 Egretta garzetta | reverse complement strand
TGCATTTCTGCTCTAACGCTGCAAGACACCATCTAATGCTTTCATTACTCTAACGATTCTTTTAAGGACAGAGCAAACTGTGGCAGCAAGTCTGCTAGACCTTTCAGATAGCTTAAGAGATGTGATTTGTTTTCATGTTTTCAATCTATCCTATGCAGTACTGTGCTTACAGTAGAGTAAATTGTCCATTGTCTTGCCCTACTTATATATTTTTATA
>NW_009258281.1:623650-638573 GCF_000687185.1 Egretta garzetta | reverse complement strand
AAATTCCATTAACATTTTCTGAAATGTAATTTGTTTCCTATTAACCTACGGGAAGAAATTAATGAAAATTTACTGTGTTAAGCTCAGAAATAAGTTTTCTGGAAATGAGGCATTTGAGGTTTTTATATATTTATTTAATATTTAGGACACCAGCCCGCCCACAGCTCTAGGCACTGTGAAATAGTTAGAAAACACAACTTTCTGTATGTTAAATGTCTCCTGTCCAACTTGCAATTGAATTTTTTTTAAAGTTTACAAATTAACAAGAAATTGATAATACTGTCTATCTGTTCTCTCCTGCCATAGCCAATTGCAAGAAGCCTGACACTAGAAACCCCAAAGCACTGGCCAGAAGAATCCGATACTAATTTGTGTGAAATATGAGGATGCTCTCTGGTCATACCTCTCTAGTCTGCCGGATTTAGTGTGACGCATCCATTTTCTTGTCCTGCAGAGTTCTGCTGCCTCTGTGCTGCATGGTTTCAAAGCCTTCTGCATCCCACAAGTTAAGCCATCATCTTCCTCATCTTCAGCCTGCAGGGAATACTCTCCCAGCATGTCATGTGTAGTCAAATTGTTTCCTCCAAGTAGTATAAGTGAGCTTGTGTGTCAGGATCTCTCTGTGGCACCTTTGTCAAGCACTGGCATAAGTATATCAGTGATCGGGTATCAATAAATGATGGGGAAAAAAATGCCAAACAGACTTTTTAAGGGCTGGAAACAACCCATATGTGTATATGCACCTTGCTGAAAAAAACATTCCTCGCAGAATCCAAAACTTTACATTTCTTTCTCTCCGACACAAACACTTCCATTTTAAGAGTATTCCTTTGTTTAGAATGGTGCGAATCTAACAAGATGCCCTATAGATTATATGCAAATATAATCTTCTTTTTCCTCTGTAGGACATGGAAAATCAAGTATGGGGCTAACACGAAAGGAGGACTGGCCTTTGGGGTTGCTTAGTCTGGTGTTGGTGGATTAAACTGAACTGTGTTGCTGTGCTTTGGTAGTGGTTTGCTTGAATTCATGGAAGGCTGCTAGGAAATAGATTGCTTCTTGTTTGTGTGTATGTGTGTGTGTGTGTGTGTATATAAATAACATAATGCTTTATCAGAGTAATTAGCTGTTATGGCTGTGTCAGAGTACAGGAGAGAGAACTCTGTTGTATCTCTCATGCTGAGGGGTTTTTTCCTCTTATGATCATTTATCACCCATGTCAATTGCTGTGAAACACCATTCCATCTTTCCAAATTTATTCTGTTAGGCCTACCTTTTCCTCCATTCTTTCTTGTAAAAAAAGCTGTCATAGTTTTGTTTATTTGAAAAGACGTCCTTTTCACATTCCTTATCTTTCTGTTCAAGTATCTGTCAGTGTGTCCTTTATGCATTGATTGCACATAGATTCCATTCTGTATTTGAAATGTGCTTTGTCTTCTCCCTCTCTCCTATATATGCGTTGTAGCTGCTACTTCTGCATCAGAGCGTCACTGGGAAAAGGATGTTGTACAACTCTTGTTCTCACCCTTTGGGGTATGCTACAAAATATTGTCTTAATGTGTACCCAGCATTTCTTCCACACTCAACCATTAGGACATGGGAAAATGTGAAAAAGGTGTGATCCATAAAGTAAAATGGTAGATGGAAATGGCAGAATTTGCTTATTGATAGAATTCTTTATGATGAGCCTTTTCACTTCAAAGGGAATGGTAAAACAACCAACCAGCCAACCTCCCCCATCTTTTTATCATTTATCATTTGATAATTTGAAGGCAGACAGCAGAAGAGACCTGACTTGCAAAACTGGATTAGTATTTTTTTCAGAATCTCTTGCAACCAATCCAAGGTAAAAATGTCAGGTATTTTACTACTGATTTTTCGTTTGCACATCTGAGAAGTTAAAATAAAAAATAGTTTGGAAGTTGGTTTGTGTTACATATTTCTGCCTCACTCTTTCTGTGGAAGCATGATCTAGAATCCTTCAGGGAGGGGAGAAAAAAAATGTCAATAGGAAAAAGTTACTGAACTATAGGTGTTTCAACAGGAATTCAAAGAACGGAATGAGTTCAGATCTGAGTGGCACTGCTGCATCTCTAATTAGTTCCTTTCTGACCTCTCCTCTGTCCCTAGCTGGTAATTGCGGTAGGAAAGCAACTTGTGTGCTTATCTGCTGAAGTAAGGGTACTGCTTTTGAAAGGTGTGGGAATAGTTTTCAGTTTAGTAAGTAAACTCTGCCATCTGGTGATTGCTGATGTACGTGTGGGGTTATTGCTTTGCTGGAATTTGGCCCTTTGAAAGGGAATTTCCTACTGCCTCTTTACTTGTCCTCCTTTTTTCCAGTGATAGGACCTTCTCTGTATTTTATACTGTGCTTAATGATTTGATTTTGGACAGAGAGTCAGCAGAGCCACCTCATGCTTTTACAGCAGTCTCAACACCTGCAAAGAGGGTGAGGTGCCTCAGGATGAGGCTTGACAGTCCGTTACAACTGATTCTTTGCTCCCGGCATATATTTATGATGTTTGTAAACTGCAGCACAGTGGCTCACAGCCTTGTAGCCTTGTTATAGCTAGAACTTGCTACCTCCACCTTTTCCTTTTCCTCCCCAGTTCCACTGTCTTTCTATACATACATTATTTCTTTCTGCTGTTGCCCACTCAAATGCTGCTCCTGGTGCCTTCGTGCTCCCAACATCCCTCCTGCTGTGCTGCTGCTGTTGCCTCCTCTTCCTCTCAGCCAGCTTCGTTGGACTGTGCTAGCGTGGGAACTGCCCTATGCCTTGCTGCTAACCAGCCGGAGTATTTCATACAGCATAGGATCCCTGATGAATGCACAGCATCAAAACTGGTATTAATTTTGCCTTTACAACAGTGGGTAAGGATCTCTTCTTCTTCTGCAACAGTATTCTTTGTCCTCCTTGTGTAATCCTGTCCTCTCCTCAGTAGGTATCTGCACGCTGCGTAGAAGCTGTAAAAGTCGGAGTTGAGCACAGAGTGATAGCACGGTGCTGACTGATTTCTCCAGTGCCCCTGGATGTGCTCGGTGTACTCGGCTCCACTCATTTGTTTTGTTTGCTTTTTGGGAAAGATGCGAGGAGGAGGAAGCTCAGGCAAGTTGAAATAGCATTCGTCTAACCTCAGGCAACTTTTTCATCTTTCAGGCAGAGAAACATTTGTTTAATTAAGCATCAAGGACGGTGGAACAAAATGGCAAAAATGATCATGTCTTTCCCATGTGGCGTGTACCAAATCAGGTATTCGTGTTTAGAAAAGGCCTCCAGTCCCAAATTTACCTACACATGTCATGGGCCACAGCCAGCTCCAGGGCTCTGCCATGGCAGATGGTAGGTGAAGGAAAGGACTTCAGGCAAGGTGCTCGAACAAGGTGCTGTACCTGCACACGCAAAGCCACACAGACTTTAATAGCTATATTAGAGAAATGTTTCTTGAGGGGAAGAGTTTTACAACTTGTCATCTTCCTAGTGTAAATAAGTTTTGGAAGAATGTTTAGCTAAATCATGTTGAGAGGGCAGCTGGCCAAATTAATAGAAACAGTTTCAGCTTTCTTCCCTCAATGGAGTGTTTATGCCATTGTCTGTCCTAGTAAACTGAATTTTTCCATTTTTTTTCTGTAAAAGGTGACCCTGTACAGCTGACTGGATGGCATTGAACCTCTTTAGCGGTTATCGATGCCCAAAGACTTTAGTAACAGTTATCTGGGGGTGCTAGGATGATCAACATTTATTTCTTGGGATAAACATAATGGTTTTCAAAAAGAACTCTTTAACCCTGTTTCCCATAATCTACAGTAGTGATTAACAGACAATGCTCTTCCTCAAAGCCCCTTCGGTTTAAAAATAAATACATAAAAATATGGTTCCTTTACTTAATGACCAGCAAGCGCACTGCTGATCTTCAGTGGATGGTAGCTGGTAAGGATGCAGGTGTAGAAGAAAAGGCACTTCCATTATGTCTTTTGAGTCAAATGTAGGCATAAAATTTTGTAAGAGCTAAAAACCTTAGCAAAATAACAAAAAAGTACTTTCCTAAGAGTTAAAAGTTTAATGTAAAAGAAAGCTCTTCCAACAATATGGGTGGGGGAACAAGATGACAAACTTGCCCACATGTTATTTGAAACCTGTAGGACGTACTGTGCAGCCACACCACCACGTGCCAGTGAAGTTTAATGAGCTTGATCATACTGTGATCCAATGGGGAAAGTTGCACTGTTTCTCATGAGCTAGCTTTTCAAAACGTTGCTCAAAATTAATTTTTTTATTTGCTGCTAATGCATACAGAAAGAGGAAAATGGTTGTTCTTGCAAACAAAAGTAAGAAAATGACATTTAAAATTGTAATGTCCCTAAGAGAAAAAGGTATCTGTGCTATATTGTTTAGAGGGATATGTTTCAGCATGATACCCAGTTTTCTAAACAAGTTCAATACATAGTTTGGGGAAAAAATGGAGGAATGGTTTTATATTACTGTCTCTGGCTATGAGTCTTAGTGAAAAATATGTGTATGAAGTATGTGTGTGCATTGCAGATACAAAGAAAGAGGTTTGAATTCTTGGGTAGTGTGGTATTGAAAAATGCTAGGCAAATTCCTTGTCACAGGCAGCGTGAAAAACCATTATGTGTGGGGGGAAATGTGCAGCAGAAGAAATGCAGAAATGGGGTTCAGTAAGTTAATATTTTTAGAAATATATACAGGTATTTGTAAAAGCAGAGGAAGAAGGCTGTCGTCTGGTAGAGCAATGAGAAGCTACACTATGGTGACAGATGTGAACACCATAACAACTTTCTGCATTTTACTCCTTTCCGATTTTGGAGAGGCTTGCTACGTGGGTGAGTGTGCATTTCATGTGAAGGCCTTGGCTTAGCTCTTAGAGTAATTTTTTGAGTTTGAATAAGAAGAAAGGAAGGAAGCAGATAGTATCTGCAGCTACACAGATAAGAGCTTTACGAGTCATTAAGCTGAGTGAACTGTCACTATTTAAGCATGGAATCGTTGGAACATGGCAGTGGCTGTGCCACTGGTGCCACATCTGTGCCAGTCTTGCTTTTACCTGGTGTGGTCTTGCCTTAGTGTTCTACCTGAATCTTGCCTTGGGCAGCCACGGTGTTATCTGGGGAGAAGCCCAACACGCTGCAGCAGTGGCTTCAGCAGAATTTGAGAAAGCCTTTTAGGAAGATGGTTATATGGTATTCCTGCAGGACACTATCACAGGGACCTCATAAAAAAAAAAAGGTTAAAGACATGTCTTAAACCTTTCTCACTTCCCTTGAAAAAGGAATATTTGGCTCTTGGTAACAAGACACAGTAGCAAGAAAGATGGGAGCTCTAGCAGTGGTTTAGCAGAGAGGACCACAGCTCACAGCAACCCGTGCACCAGCAGGCAAAGAAGATGCCCAACTTGATGCCGAAGCTGGCAAACATCTGCGTGCAGGGTGTGCTCTGTGCCTCTGTACACAGCCATGACTGGTGGGATGGTGGGTTGCTGCTGTGGATGTTGCCTGAGCTATGGCTGCTGAAATTTGTGTGCTTCCAGTGGTTTTCTGCATTTCTTTTGCTTGTGGTTAGCTAATTATTAATTTGCATTAGTTATGGTGGGGGAGTTTATGGAGAACTGACTTAATACTTCGTTTATATTAAAGAACATGACTGATGTGCTAATTACATGGATACTTGTTCTCAATATTCTGCTTTATTATATACAAATATGAAGGCCAGGTGCAATAGCAAGCTCTGGTAATATATATACACACCATAACAAGGGCAAGATATATTATTTTCCAGGTTCATAAAATGCATTTTTTTTTCACTCTGTACAACTCAGACGAGAACTGGAATATCTTCTCACTGAATATGAGGGAGATGGGAATAGGGTCTCGTAAGTGCCTAGCACTGTGTTGATATCAACTGCTCTTCTGCACAAGTGATGTAAGTACACAGGGCAGTAGTTAAGCTTAAGGATGTAATTAATCCTACTGACACTGAAATAAATTGCCATAGTTTGTTGTTCAGCTCTGCTTTGTGGAGCTAATTGTGTGCATAAAGTTATGCATGTAGCTTAAGTGTTTGACTTCATTACAATCAGAACTTAAAGCATAATCCGGGATCATATTTTAAAATATCACAGTGACACTCCATTCCTGTATCCCCCTCAATTAGCCTCGTTCTTCCAGATTTGCTCGTTTGGAACACTTGAATTTGCACAAAGAGCTCCAAGTCCTCTGTTCAGCTCATTATATGTGCAGGAATAGGTCTTAAACAGAGCATTATAAAGCTCTGCTATTATGTAGCCATGTACACACATAACATCTGATTTATTTATTAATTTAAAGAGAGATTCTAGGCGTGGTTTAACAGACTGAAGTAGTTTGGTACAGCTACCTCCTGCATTTTCTGACTTGTAAGCCTTAATGACCTGAGTACATTTATTTGTACAGGGTTGCAGGGGTAAAATAAACTAGACCAGATATATTTCAGAAGCTTTAAAAACAGTTTAAAGTAGATGTTGCTATAAATCCCTATTTTATTACTGTAAGTGCAGTTATTTCATGGAATCGGACATGGAGTATTGTTTCCTTTTGCACTGCTACTCTGTACACACAGCTGATCAGTGGCATTTACAGAGGGAGAATCAAGCACATTAAGCAATTGTTTGCACAGTGCTGTATGCTGAAATACTAAGTCAGACCAAATTCCTATGAACTTTAATGGTATTTTTTTTCTTGTAAGCAATTCTCTGTACAAGTCCCATTAAATGAATAAAGGATTTCTATTGATTACGTTAGTTTTAGCATCTGGCTGCAGGGATTCAAGCATGAACACTGCAAAACTCTATCCCTGTTACATGCAAAGGAGAAGAATATTTTGGTATGTAAAGAAATCTCTCAATGTTAAAGAGGTTCCTGTGGCTATAGCCCCCAACACTGCTTTGAAAGCGTACCTCTTGCTTACCACTTACCAGCTGTAATGAGGCTGATGGATAAAAATGAATTTGTTGGAACAGACCTGGAAAAGACCCCATTTCAGGGCAGAAGCTGCATATTACAGGTATGGCTCTGTGGTAAGCAGCACTACTATAATTGCTTCTTCTTTCAAGCCACATAAGGAATTATGCAAAACCAGGCCCTGGACTTACTATGGATGTTCCTTTGGATGGTTTTGGTGTGGGCAAGGGAAAAAGGAGTTTAACATCTCCATCGCTGGCATTATGAACTTCCACTACACATTACAAACTGCTCTGCTCTGTATAATACGATACTGAGAGGCCGTGTGGGAGAGAGCAGTGTGCCTGTCACCTTTACTTGATAAGCTGAACTTGAGTACCAGTGCAGCTCATTTACCGACTGAGACTCTACTTCCAGCTCTCTTTAGCTATTGTAAGAGATTTTTGTCTGTACAGCTGCCATTTTAAGAGAGAGAGTTTAAGCTATTCATGCTCAGATTGCTTTCTTTTTTACTCCACATGGTAGGGGAACTGATGAGGCTCCTTGTAGACATGTATAGCTTTATTTAGAGTGGCTCCCCTAAAATCTATTGTTTGATTTTTTTTTTTTTTTGATATTTCTGTCTAGTGGATATTATTATTTATTTGTGGTGTGGGTTTTTTTTTAAGTTTGATAGTTTTTAATTAGAAAATGAAACAATATTCATGTTAAAATTGAAGTTAATATGATGTGAAGTATTCTGCCAAATTGAAGTAGTTAATAGTAATAAAAATAGTCCATGTAATTTCTGATTTAATGGTGATTTAAACTCTTAGGTTTCTGCATTTGTAACATTAGAGCAGAATCTTGTGTTGTTTTTACTTTGAGCAATCTACTTTAAAGTACTTCTATAGGAAGCATTATTTAGTGCTTTTAGGATTACACTAAACTAATCTAAGATGTGCCTCATTAGTTTCTCTACACCAGGGAATAAAAAAATTGCCAGCATTGGTCTTTAAACTGCATTTTGCACTTCTACAATTACCATACTGATGATTTTTTTTCTATGACAAATACACTATAGAGTTCTGTTGTGCTCTCTACTTCCTAGCAGTCCTTAAATTTACAATAACACTGAGCTTGCAATAGGCATGCTGGGGGGTGGGGGGCATGTCAGTCTGCAGTATATACTGATCAAATGTAAATGGTATTATACAGATGTTAAAATTAGAATGCATGATAGAGCTAATACATGCTACACTTGATTGGCTATTTTTGTAAAGCTGATCAAGAACTGGCTTTTAGATTGCTGGTTTTTAGTTAGTACAAAGGCATTATTTGTAGTGGTATAAAATACTCCAATAATTTTAGTTTAGAGGAGCTAGGGTTTGTACTTTAAAAAAAAAAATCTTGCATGGTCTTTCTGGAGATATACAGATGTCGCCCATATAGGTACCACTGAAAAATATACAGACTCATCAATGACTGAACAGGCGATCAAAGAGTATCCTAACATTCCATCTGGAAGCAAATATTGGCAACCTTTCATATGTAGCATGTCAGATTCTGTTCACTAAATGGCCAATGTCTTGGTAAAAATATGGAGCAATTCAGATATGCTTACCCTCAAAAAGAAACTATTCGCTGAGGTTGTGCTTCATATCTTTGCTTCATCAGGAGGAAGTCTTGCAACTATATACATGAGATTTTCTGAATGACTTGCGCAAGATGCAGTGCCCTAGTTCATCCATCTTTTTCTTAAAGACATCATTAGTTTTTTACAGGATAGATGGCATAATAATAACATTTCCTATAAGTCTAGTCTCTCTCATGTCAAAAATAGAGAGAAGATTCTGCTTCATTCATAGTCCTCTGGCCCCTTAATGATACACTAACACTGACATGTATAAAGTCAGCTTTAGAAAAATTGCTATGGGTTTTTTTGGTAGCATTTGGTCAGATTTTCAGAGGTCCTTAGCTCCTCTGCAGGCTAGTATTGGTCTGCAACCAAAGTTTAGGAATTTGGGTTTTCTCTTTCATAAACAGGTATGTTTATGTCCACATACTGCAGGACACACAATGGTGGCAGGAAAATGAAACTGAGATGTTTTTAGCTCTTTTAAGACTCAGACATAGGATACCAGACACTTAGGAAACCATAAGTCTTTCTATAAAAGGACTCTATGTTTCTTTCCATTGGAGAGACAAAAGTCTCACATCCCTACAACAGGCAATTTTCTCCCTCTTTTTCCTGCTCCAGAAGCAGGACTGTGTAGTGTACTTTAGAAGTACATATTCGTTACTTCTCATTAATGAGCACTGAAGAAAGCAGCAGTCGCCTTCTGAGGCTGATCTTTATCCTTCATTATAGCCCAGTTTGAAGTGAATCAGAAGTCATTTGGAAGCAGGATAAACGCTGAACCTTGAGGTTAGTATTGCTGTAAATTTTCAGTTGTTGAAAATAAGCCATTGTTTCAGTTGTGTGTATGTTTTTGCCCTTCCAGCACAGTTTACATAAGCACTGTTTTTGTGGGAGTCTGGCTTTTGGACATTTACCAACATCCAGCTAACAAAATGGTTACATGGAGGGATAGAAAGTCTTCTTGATACTGTATGATACTGTGTTCAAGGAGGTTAATGGCAGAGAGCTACTTAATATGCTAATTCCATGGCACAGCAGAAGATTGATGTTGTTGGGTCCATCATAAGATTTAGAACCACTTCTGAACATACAGTTGGGGTCTGTAAATGGTAGCAGATGGTGAGAATGCTAAGAAAGGTGAAAAATTCAAATCTGGAATCCCATTATTTTCATTTGAATATGACTTGGGAAAAGGCATTTTATTTTGAATATGCTTTGAATTGAAAATTTGTATCTTGTGTGACTCTGAGTCTTTGAAGGTTTGTTCTATAGATATTGGTAAGTCTTGAAAAGCATAAAATTTTTGACAGCATGAAGAAAACTTTCAGATAATTCCTTTCAGAAAATTCCTGCAACTTGACTATAAGGCTCCCATACATATCAGAGAGACTCATGCTTACCAACAATAATTTTTAATATGTATATGTTTGCGTGATTTACAAAGGCTAGAATCACTTTACTGAAGAATTTATAGGGTGTGGTATGTTACAGTTTCTGGGTCTAGGAGGATGTAGAGAAATACGTGGCAATCCAGAGATTGGACCATGAAGATTATCTCCAGGACAACCAGAAGATCAGGCCCAATCAACATGGGTTTATGAAAGGCAGATCCTGCTTGACTAACCTGATCGCCTTCTATGACAAGGTGACTCACTTAGCGGATGAGGGAAAGGCTGTGGATGTAGTGTACCTGGACTTTAGTAACACCTTTGACACCGTTTCCCACAGCATTCTCCTGGAGAAACTGGGTGCCCATGGCCTGGACAGGCATACTCTTTACTGGGTAAAAAACTCTCTGGATGCCCGGGCCCAAAGGTGGTGGTGAATAGAGTTAAATCCAGTCGGAGGCTGGTCACAAGTGGCGTTCCCCAGAGCTCAGTGTTGGGGCCAGTTCTGTTTAACATCTTTATCAATGACCTGGATGAGGGGATTGAGTGTGCCCTCAGTAAATTTGCACATGATACCACACTGGGTGGGAGTGTTGATCTGCTTGAGGGGAGGAGGGCTCTGCAGAGGGACCTGGACAGGCTGGATCGATGGGCCGAGGCCAACTGTACGAGGTTCAACAAGGCCAAGTGCCGGGTCCTGCACTTTGGTCACAATAACCCCATGCAACGCTACAGGCTTGAGGAAGAGTGGCTGGAAAGCTGCTTGGCAGAGAGGGATCTAGGGGTACTCATTGACAGACAACTGACAATGAGCCAAGAGTGTGCCCAGGTAGCCAACAAGGTCAACGGCATCCTGGCTTGTATCAGGAATATTGTGACCAGCAGGACCAGGGAAGTCATCCTTCCCCTGTCCTTGGTATTGGTGAGGCTGCACGTCAAATACTGTGTTCAGGTTTGGGCCCCTCACTACAAGAAAGATGTTGCATTGCTGGAGCATGTACAGAGAAGGGCAACAAAGCCTGGTGAGGGGTCTGGAGCACAAGTCTGATGAGGAGCAGCTGAAGGAACTGGGGTTGTTTAGTCTGGAGAAGAGGAGGCTGAGGGAAGACCTTATCACCCTCTACAGCTACCTGAAAGGAGGGTGTAGTGAGGTGGGTGTTGGTCTCTTCTCCCAAGTAACAAGCCATAGGATGAGAGGAAATGGTCTGAAGTTGCACCAGAGCACATTTAGATTAGGTATTAGGAAAAATTTCTTCACTGAAAGGGTTATCAGGCACTGGAACGGGCTACCCAGGGAAGCGGTTGAGTCCCTGTCCCTGGAGGTATTTAAAAGACGTGTACATGAGATGCTTAGGGACATGGTTTAATGGTGGACAGGTATGGTTGGACTCGATGATCTTAAAGGTCTTTTCCAAACAAATGATTCTATGATTCTTATTCTACGTGCAGTCGGTGTTCATTACATGAAATATTTTCAGAGTTTTTTTTCCAAATGTAAATGTTGCATTCATTGCTATAATATTAAGATGATAATAGTATAAAAGGAATCTATCTGAAAGAAGGGTGGGAAAGCAGAATGAGGAAGTAATATTTTTCTATCCCAGGTTCTTTTTTAACTGCACATGGTGGAAGTTGAAGGGAATCCTAAGACCTATTTCTAGTTTTTGCAAAGCAGTGTGGATCTGGGTCTCTCAGAGGTTGTTTTCCAGTACTGAAGAGCTTTGCTTTCTGCTTTGCTCCCCATAATGCCTATGGACAGCAAATTGGGGTGGGGGGAGAATTTGCCAAATCTGCGAAATATCACACAGCAAATATTCTACAAATTATATGGTCTTAAAGGGCTTAGCTTTGCCCAGTAGGGTAATATTTTTCTGCAAATGATGGTACATAATCCCATAGCAGACCCAGGAACTGCAAACTAAAAATATGACTTGATTCTCCTAAAACAGCATTACTTTGTTCGAGTCTCACAAAACATTTCAGGAATTTTTAACCTCAGTTAATACTATCTGTAAAGTTTAATCCATAGAATTTTTAAGGAATTACATGGTAGAATCTATCAGTCAGTAAGTCTATAATTCTATAAGTCAATCTTTTCTATGGGTATTCTCTCTCTGACAGAGTAAAGAGAGTATAATATGCAGCTGGAGAGTGAAGCTAGCCTAATGTTAAACTAAAGTTATGCAAAAATAAAAAGAGGATAATTAACTATTGCAACAATTTAGCAGAGCAAATGGTGGCTTTTCCTCCATTTAAGATTTTAAAATATGTACTGTGTCCCTTTCTAAAGGATAGGTTTTAGTACAAACCAATGTAGTGGACTAGGCACAGGAACCTCTTGTTTGAAGGCCATAGCCTGTGTTTCGGTTTGAGAATTTGCTTAGGAAATCAGTTCCATTCAGCGTTTTCATTAGCAGTGAGGGTGATGGAATACAGAATAGCTTATAAAATATGCAGATGACACCAAGCTGTGAGGAGTTGCAAATACCTTTCTGTATCAGATCAGAATTCAAAATAAACTTGGCAAATTGGAGAGATGGCCTGAAATCAACAAGATTAAATTCAATAAAGTGAAGTGCCATATGATACATTTAGTAGAAAGAATTCAGGTATGCAAATACAAGATAGGGAATACCAGTCAAGAGAGAAAATGGGTAGCAAAGTCTACAATGTATTGCTGTTGCAAACTAGGGAAATGTAATTCTGGAATGTGTGAAGAGGGATGTGGTGTCTATAATGTAGGGTCATTATTTCAAATTAGGGTTAGTGAGGTTTTAGTTGACATCTTGTATCCATGTTCGGCCATGACTTTTGTAAAAGTTTAGAAAACTGGATCAGTTTGAGAATCGAGTTTGTCCAGTGTAAGACAACGTTAGTAACAACCATCTGATATATGAAGATTTTAAGACAAAAGGTAGAGAGAAATTTTTCTCCATATTCCCGAGAGAAGTAGTAAGTGAAATCTGTGGAATTTGCATTCAGAGAGATGAGATTTGTGTTTATGAAAACACTTTTTGAACTACAAACCTCAGACAAAAGCCACCCAGACCTGTTGTGGAACCTCATTTTTAAGGAAAAGCTATACAAATGTATATGGGGTGAGTCTACACAATTCTTCCTTAGCACAAGAGTAGGTGATGCCTTACAGCATATGTTTCTGTAATTCTGTGCGGGAAATGAGAGTAGAGTAAATAGTTTGAAAAACTTCTCTCGAAACATCATGGAAAAGTTGAACGGCCTCCTTCAGTGGGGAAAATTGCACAGCCACTAGGGCAGACAAGCTACTCAGCAGAGCTTTGCAGGCCACCCGGGGTCTGCAGCCTACAACTTAGCGATCATGGGACTAGTGAATTACCATGATCCTTTCTGAACCTAAAATCCATTTCTCTCTCTTACATATATATCCAGTTATGAATATCATCAGAAGAAGAACATGATTTATTGGAATCAACTTTGCCTCTTAGTCTTGACTGTAAAGAAACTATTTATTTATGTAACTTTCTTCCCACAAGAGTTTCCATTAATTCTGTTGATGGAAGCATTCTTCAACATTACAGTACTGAAATAGAGCACAGAGCATAATACCCTTCCCTGCCTTCAAAAGTGAGAAAGAAACACAAGAGGGAAGCTGACCTTGAAAAGTTAATGCTTTGGTTTCTTATTAATTTAGAAATGCGGGTTGACAGTTCGATGCTCTAATTGCAAATTATATTTTTAAATATTTTCTCTTATCAACCTTGATAATTTAACAGAATTTACCAACTGGCAAGTTTCAAGTAGTTTTTGTTCCAAACTCTTATATACCACAACACTGCTCCTAATCATCTGTGAAAAAGCTGCCATGCGACAGAAGCCTGGGAATTGCTAACAGTAATGATGAAAACTAATTCAAACCAGGCCACAGGTAGAAGCTTTTGTGAAAGCAATCTGCATCTTTTCAAGTTGGTCAAGCTAAAATTGCCTTTTAGAGAAGCAGTTTTTCTTTCATTACAAAGGAAGACAAGCTATTATCTTAGTACCCAGCAAGTACCTAATGCACAGGTCAAAAAATAGGCAACAATTATATATTGAATAGGGAAAGTTTTATGCAAGTTTGCTTACGTTGCCTTTCCCTTTTTTTCTCTGCCTGTGAAGTGGTTCACAATCACAGGTGCAGTGTAAAAATACATGGGCCATTCCTTTGCCAAGGTTTGTATGTGGTCTAACCCTGGTTATCCATAGCCTCTCCCCTGCTGCTCTAGAGAATTGTCCTGTGAGCTGCAGTCTCTTTCAGAACAGGCTTCAAGACTGTGCAGATCTAAGCTAATCCTGTTTCAATGCTATTTTGAATGCTATAATTCAGTACTCATATGGGACTGCCTTTCCCTAAAAGAAAGTAATTTAGCATATTTCATAAAGGAAGCGATAGTAAAAGATTAGTTCCATGGTGATGGGCAGTATGAATCATGGTATAAATAATTTCAGGCAAGGAAGTACAGCTTTCACTCCAATGGGAAGATACTAGGAAGGGACATCAATATTTTAATATTTTAATTGCATGTACTTGTTTGTTGCTACTTTCATGCTCTCTTTTTCTTTTTGGCTTAATTACTTCTCCATAAAGTGTGCTGGGTACCTAGTATGTTGACTCAGCTTGAAAAATTGAATCAGAGACATATGAAATAAGAGCTTGTGAGCTACTGGAATCACAGGGAATGACTCCTGAGTTAGTTGGTGTTTTTAAAAGCACCCTCAGTCTCACAAAAAATGCCCCACTGTCGTGGTTTAACCCGGCTGGCAACTCAGCACCACGCAGCCGCTCACTCACTCCCCCCCCTCCCTCAGTGGGATGGGGGAGAGAATCGGAAAAGAAAATAAAAGGTTAGAGCCGAGGGCTGAGATAAAGACAGTTTAATAAGAGAAAATAATAATAATAGTAATAATGAGAATGATAACAGAATATACAGAATATACAAAA
>NW_009258281.1:613724-623620 GCF_000687185.1 Egretta garzetta | reverse complement strand
CCGACGGCCGCCCGCCCGACCTAACCCCCCCCCCAAGCATGACGTTATATGGTATGGAATAGCTCTTTGGTCAGTTTGTGCTAGCTGTGCTGTACTCCCAGCTTGTTATGCACCTGGGCAAGCAGGAGAAGCTCAAAAAGTCCTTGAGTAATCTGAGCACTACTTGGCAACAGCTGAAAACATCAGTGTGTTATCAACATTCTTCTGGTACTAAATCCAAAACACAGCACTATGCTAGCTACTATGAAGAAATTAGCTCTATCCCAGCTGAAACCAGGACACCCAGACTGTTTGATCTGTCTGGTGTTCTATTCACAGCTTCATCATCATCTAAACTGTATGACAATTTGAAATAAAAAAACCCCAAACAAACAAAAAAAAAACCAAACCAAAACCTCCCAAACCAAACCTCCCATAGATTCTGCAGACTGAAAATAAACAGTGGCTTTCTCTGTGGAGTAAGGTGGAGATCTGTTAGTTGCCTGCTGCTTTGGTTTAAAGCAGGTTAGAAATGCAGTGTTTCTGTAATGTGTAGCAGCTGACATTGTAGACTAAGTGATTTTTTTTTTTTTTTTTTTTTTGGCCAGCGGTAATTATCAACAACCTTGTAAGCAAAAGGAAGGAATGAATAAGTAAAGATTCTCTAAGTGATTTAGATTCATGCCGGTTGTTATTTACAAGCATTCTAGATAAAAGGCTTAATGTTAGGTTGCAGAGGTCCACAGTACATGAGACTATAACAACATAAACAATTTGCATGTTATTATATAGGTTCTAGAAAAATCCTCTTTCTCTGATCTGATTAAAGACTCTGTCTTGAAAAGGATTATGTATGTTTTTAAGTTAATATGCTGTGAAATCATCAGGACTCCCAGCAGTGCATAATTCAAGAATGTGCACGTATCTTCAAAGGAGTGAGACCTAAATAAAACACATGGAGATCAACAGGATGGTTTTGAAATTTTCTAAGATTTGATGCATGGCCAGACTTTGTTGCTAAGAAGAAAATGATTTGAGACTGGCCCAGCATGTACATAATCAGATCTAATGCGGTAAAACCTAGGTAGGTTACAACACTCAGTT
The DNA here is from genome assembly GCF_000687185.1 of Egretta garzetta. Taxonomy (NCBI): domain Eukaryota; kingdom Metazoa; phylum Chordata; class Aves; order Pelecaniformes; family Ardeidae; genus Egretta; species Egretta garzetta. The sequence continues at coordinate 622,537 of NW_009258281.1, read as the reverse complement.
AATACATATTAGTCCACACAGAGTGGATAAACAGAAAGTGATCAAAGACAGAGCATCACAAAATGGGCTTTATTAATTTATCACTACAACTGTGTCTATATCTGTGAGTTATAATGATGTGCTTAGTACGGTTATTTGTGCAGGCATTGTATGTTCTGCGGAGTGTTCGTTTTCTGAAGTTGTTTTTTGTTGAGAGGAGAGCTGGTTTTGCAAGTTAGAAAGTGTGAATTTATTCCACTTCTTCACAAGAATAAATATGTTTGCTACTGCTATACAGCTAAGATTGAAGATTTTGTGTGCATGGTGAATAGAATAAGTAAATTAGCTAACACTGTAAAGTATGGAGTCCTTTGGCCTTTTAGAGATACAGGTTTAAGTTTCTGGAAGGCTATTTTCTAATTATTTTCTAAGGTGTACAAAGATCTGCTGGGCAGTCTAGAAGGTTAACTTTAGGTATGTTGTGATCCTAGCAAGTTTTCTCCCTCCAAAGTCCTGAGTCACAGGAGCTTGGGAAGCAGCCAGAAAATTCACTAGACAGGATAGAGATTTTTAAGCATTGCTGTGAGTGAGATCTATCACTGACTTCCAGACGGGCATTTACATAAATGAAACAAAACATATGAGCTTTGTGCTATGAGTATTTTCCCCTACTTAAGATCTTTTTGTGGTTTTTTTTCTTTATCCTTTTTTTTGTTTGTTTTAGCTCTTATTTTCTCTTTTGAAAGCCTTTTCCCCTCTTCCATTTTGTCATGAAAAGATAAATTTTAAGACCTCAAACAGGAATGCAAAGCTTTTCAGTTACACTACCTTTGCATAATAAACCCCTGAATTAAATGTCAGGGTTATAATTATTGCTGAAATATGCTGGCAGGTGAGACTGGGTAACTCAAGCCAAGATAAAAAGGTGGTAGAAATAACTATATTAGAGATGTGGTTCAAAGAAGGCATATTATGAGAAGTTGTAGTGGGCAAAATTATTGATTAGGGTTTTGTGATGTGTTTAGTTTTTCATTTATTGGCGGGGTTAATCTTGGCCAAGGGCCAAACACCCACCCAGCTGCTCACTCACTGCCCCTCCTCAGCAGGGCAGGAGGAGAAAACAGGCTGAGAAAGCACATGGCTCGAGATAAAGACCAATTGCTGTCGCGGGCAAAACAGACTCGACTTGGGGAAAACTAATTTCATTTATTGCCAATTGAAATAGACTTGGGTAGTGAGAAACAACGAAAAACATGAAAGCAGCACTTCCCCCCCGCCCCATTTCCGGCTCCACTTCACTCCTTCGATGCAGACCCTCTGAGCCTTCCATGAGTTTCTCTCTGCTGCTTCTTCCTCCTCACACTTTTAACCTGCTCCAGTGTGGGCTCTCCCCATGGCTGCAGTCCTTCAGGAAAAGTCCGTACCGGTGTGGGCTCTCCATGGGCCATAATTCCTGTCAAGATGATCTGCTCCAGCATGGGCTCTCTGCAGGCTGCAGGCGATAACCTGCTCCAGCACCACGGAGCCCCTCCCTCCCGCTTCTCTGACCTTGGTGTTTCTCACTGGTTCTGTTCCCTCCTCCTCTCTCTGTCCAGCATTTTCTGCCCTTTCTTTAATATGTTTTCCCAGAAGCGCCACCAGTGTCGCTGATGAGCTCTGCCATATCCCCCAGTGGGGCCATTGTGGAGCCAATGTGAACCACCTGAGGCTGGCTGGGCCCGGTGCGGGACAGCCTCCACCTCTCCTGACAGAAGCCTGTGCTGCAGCCACCCCTGCTGCCAGCACCTCCCCATTTACACCCTGGACAAAATGCTTCTGTTAGCTTTTGCTTTTTCTCATTCTCACCCCCACGGCACTGTCATTACGTCAATAAGGAGGAAAATAAGAGAGAAGCCAAAAGTTGTTTGCAAACAAGGGGATTAACTGCATGTTTTCCTGCCTCTCCCTTTCTGCTCATAAACAGAAAGCATAAGGGGATTTTCTTGACTGCCAGCTATCGCCTTTTGGTCCATCATGAGGTAATAATCGGCCTTTCTGTTGACCTGAATTTTTTTGTGTCTTCTACTTCTTTATCTGTCATAATTTTAGAGATTGACCTTGATTATAGTTAGATCCTTGGAGCACGGTGGCAGAGGTGAGGAAGCAGTGCCCATCCTCCACACTTAGCAGCTGCACCCCGGGGGCTAACTGGGTTGGAGTAGGGGGGTACTGCCTCAAAAGCTCTTGTGAGCTCAGGAGGTCAAAAAATGTGGTGAGGTTGTGCCATCTGTCCATCTGTTGCTACAGAAACTGCTCCTAATGGTTTGGTTAACTTGTCTTGGGTCTCGGCGCAACTGGCTAGTCACTGGTAAAATTGGGACTGGAATAGTATTTTGGCTTTTACAAAGTCTTCAGATTTCTACGGCACAGTCCAGCAATGCAATTAAGTGTGTGCATGTGAACAATATCACTGATTTCAGCAGGGCTGTTGATATATGTTGATCATATTTAGGCACATTCTTGTGTTCTTGTCTGAGGCTGTAATCAGTAGCCATCCTCTCGAATTCAGTGCGTTTTACGTCCTTGCCTTCAAAACCTGCTCTGCTCTTCCATTCCGACACATCCAGAGAGCCTGATGGTAGAGGAAGAAATAGCTGCCATTTCCCAACAGTTTCCATTATAAAACTGAGTTTTTTCAGCCAGTTGTAACTTCACCAAAATGTAACTGCTCAGACTGAAATTTCTGAGTGTATCGTGCATAAGGCTGAATTTTTGTATAAAAAAAAATTAGCTGAAATGTTTCTGTGACCAAGGAAAATATGGGGGTTTTTTTAATCTTGGAGGAACTTTGCTGCTCTGATATTTTGGAGCAAGAAATGCAGCAGAAGAGCTTTCTGGTCTGAAAGCAGCTACTGGCATTAACAACAATCCTCTTTGCCAGTATCCGGAAATGCAAATAAATTTGATCAAATCATGAAGTTCTAAAAATTACTTATCGCAAGTAATATTCAGTACAATGCTGTATTAGAATTTGGCAGCTAAACACTGTCTATATTGAGAACATGCTTTTCTGTATAACTCCTATATGTGAAACCACAGAAAACTGGATTTTGTCCTTATTTCTTCTACAGAGCAATTGGGTGAGGCTGGATGAATCACTTAGAGTGCTAAGTTGGTCATTAATTTTGCATTCTTCATTCTCATAGTGCCTAATTTTGAGACTATTTAGGTTAGGATTTTATTTCCGGACTCCTCCTATTTGTACAATCTCCTGAGATCTGTAGGAAGCTAGTAAAAAAAAGGCTGAATATGTGGTGATTTTGTGAGATATTTTAGCCACCGAAATGATTTTTAAATTATAGGGGGTTTTGTATGTCTTACTGTCCTGCATCTGTGCAATTGGGTTTTACTGCTGTTATGCCTTAGCAGAGGTTTGAGGTGATCCTTTTATTGTTTTATAATTGCCCTTCTCATATAAGCACTGTCTGTTTTGTGCATCGAATGAACCGGGGCTCAGGAGGAATATTGCTACCTTAGGACTTGAAGGAACCTCAAGACACCAACCGGTCCATTCTCCTAACCATGACGGAAGTCGCCTACTTAGGTCACACACGATAGGTGTGCTGAGAGCTTTAAGAACAGGCTAATGGTGGCAGATAGCTATCAGTTCCAGTGTTTCAGAAACCTTAGGTCAGAAACCTCATTGCCAGAAAATTTTCCTTTGTATCTAATTGAAATCTCTCCTGCCTCGGTGCAATGTAGTTAGAGTTTGGGTTAAAACAAACACATAGTTAAGGTTACACAGACAGCTTTGGATTTAACAGTTTTTAACCTGAAAGTTGATTTTATATGTGTGAAATGATCAAATGTAGTACATACTCAGACTGAAAGTATTTTGCATCTGAAGATACCTTTTTTTTTTTTTTTAGTTTTATTTATGATTCAGTCAAAATAAATTAAAATAATAGATGATTGTTTTGAAAGCAAATTACTGGGAGCACTATATTTCTACCATGGCAAGTGCTGAAGAGATGAGAATGTCTTATAATGCCAGAATGAGTTGTGTAAACATGGGTATTTATATACTCAACAGCAGCAAATCTCTGAGAGATTTTTTTTTTTTTTTTTTTAACTTGGCTGAGTCTCCTCTGATCCCACTTCTATCCCAAAGAAGGAGGAGGAGAAAACTAATGTTCCTATCACACATGTTCCATTATTGATTTCCATTCCAATCTACCCAAAGTCTTCTGTGCTGGAAATAATTAGACCCTGTGAACAGAGATGAAGCAAAAATCTATACAATGCTGGATTGCCAGAAATAAAGACAAGGGTGCCTAATTAATGTTGCATATAGAACGCCTTTTGGATGAATGGGCTTCCCTTTCTCAGCAGCAGCTCAACAGTGGTTATGTCACAAATTTGCTGTTAATTAAATGGTGTTCACTGTGTGCCTGTAAAAATGGCATGAGGAAAAAAAAAACATTGGACAGCAGCAGCATTTTACAAGAGCTCTGCAATTAAAAGAAAAACCTGTGAAAAATAAACTTGTGGGCTTCATACTGACGGCAAGATATTTTCTTCTGTATTAAATTCACTTTATGGATTGTCTCAAAGCTCTTTCGTAACATCTAGTCACCGAAGAAGTTTGAGCAATTGAAAAGTTGGACTGGAAGTGTTTTGGGAGGGTTAAGGACAGGAAAAATGTTCCTGGGAGCTGAGGCATCTGTGGGCAGCTGCAGCCAAGCCAACGGGTAAGGGTTGTTGAGAAAGCAAGTCAGGACCTGGGGGAGACCAGGAGATTAACTTTTCTTTGAGTGAAAGGTAGACTGAAGGCAATTTAAGTTAGGCTGTGTAACACATCTTGGGAACTGAGAAGGCAGATATTTAGGAAGAATGTAAGAGAGGTAACTGATGAAAAGTCTTCACAACAGGCATGCACTCGCCTAATACAGAACTATCTGGAGGTTAAAAACTGGAGAGTATCTGAAATAGATTAAGAGAAAAAATGTAAGCTGTATCCATATGACACTGTTTTCTTGTTTCTTTCCTCCAAATAACACAACGATAAAGTTGTTCCCCAAACAGAAAAATCTAGTCTGTTAACTGGCACATAGACAGGCCTGCATTGGTGGTTAAGCTTCCTGCGTGTGGTGTCAGTGGTTTTGCAGTGGGCATCCCCTTCTCCCTCCCGGGTCTTGCTGAATCCATTTCTGTTTCTTTTTCCCTTGCCATTCCCCTGCTACATCCAGAGGAGCTTAGGAGCTTGTTGCTAGCCAGTAAATGATACTCCTGCTCTGGTCTCGCTTCTGTGCGGTACACAGCCAGGCGCATGCCGGTGAGGAAGGTCCTCTCTTTTAGAGGCTGAGAGAAGAGTGTGTGTGGTAGCCCTGGTGGATTTATCTTTATAGTTATTAGCCCCCTCAGTTTTCTGTGAAGCTGGTCTCCTTTTTAGCAGCCCCCAGAATAACAGTGCTACGTGCCTATGCATGCTGCAGAGAACAGCAATGGGATTTTTGGTGTGTCAGAGGTCTCTAATAGTAGAGGGCTTCTGAAAGAGTTGTTCTCATCCTGTAATTTACAGGCCACTGGCGTGCCTTCTTTCAGCCTTTAATTCTCTCCTTTTATCTTTATTCCCTCCTTGCTCTTGTAGATATCTGTTGTGGCCAATCTAAGTGATATGATTGCTCTCTGTGCATCTCTGGAGAATTTAAATAGCATCATTCCCTCCTTCTCTCTTCTCCCTGTAAATGCAAAGGAAGTTTCTCTTCTTTAGGCAAAGATATAAAACTTTTTTTTTTCCTCTTTAAGAAGCTAGAAAATTAGTAAAACCCAGACTCCTTCGTTGAACAGATAAGTTCAACTGATGAATCTATAGGAATCTTCCTAGACTGTGCCTTAAACTACAAGAATAGATGTGTTTTCAAATTAAAATCTAGCTGACATAAATGCAGTTTTAGCACGGATTTGATAGAGGGAATTATTTTTCCCAATACAGTAGAAGCTGTGGTTCTGGTTTAGGAATTCTACAAAATAATTCGAGTGCAGGGAAAAAGGATCTAGGAAAAAGGAGATTTTTATAATAGCATGCCTTCTAAGACCTCTCTTTTCTTCCCATTTGGCTGCTTAGCGTCATCTCTCTCTACTCTGGCTCTGTTTTAATAAAAGTGTTTTTCTCTGCAAGCTGTTGACTCTGATGCACAACTGAAATAGGTGAACACACAGGTTGTGAATCTGCTCCCCATCATTGCATTTTGATTCTGAACTCCATATTTAATCTATTTAAATAATCTGCTCCTGGGACTTAAGTCAACTCCTAGATACTTTTTTATGTTCAACAAATAGTAAAGCATTACAGTAATTTGAATCAAATAACCAAATCCATATGAAATACATGACTTGTTATCTTTCCAACAGATTTATTTTCTTCCCTGGATCCATTTTAAGCTGCACTGCAGTTGCCAAATAAAAAATAAACTGAGTTTTCAGTATAGGGATGTGATAAGTGTATGATTTCCATTACGTCCCAGTGTGCTACATAATAAAATATGAAAACATGTAACACATTTTGAGTATAGAATTGAAATGGATTTTCTGACCTAGTCCCAGCGAATAGGTGCTAAAGCAATGGCAAAGACTGTAGCTCCTGGACTGTAATTATCATTTGAGTTATTTCTCAGTGGTAAGAGACTTTAGACCTGTGGGCACAATTTAAAAAAAGAAAAAAAAAAAGCAGAGTCGTTTTGTCCTTTTTCTCTTTAGCCATCAGCAGCAGGCTGATGAGCCAATGCTTTTGAAGTTATTTAGGGTGTGGGAAAAAGCGAATCACATTGGTTCTGCTTGTTCATATGTTATCCGGTTGCATGTTTGTAAGAACATAATCTAACAAAGTATTTTAAAACATAGTTGAGTGTTTTAATCAACTGGAACTTCAAGAGAGTGTGAAAACAATTTTTGTTCTACAGAAGTCAGTCATGTTTTGTTGTTCCCTTCAGTAGCAGCAGAAACTCATCTACATAGCATATATTTTAAATTCTTATGAGTATAGAAAGCATCACTGCTTGTTCAGTCTCTTCAGAGTCCTCTGTAGCTGTTGCCCTGTGTTAAATGAATCTCACTACTGTCTATTTCACGTAAAATGGAACGTTACAGAATATAATCTTTCTGTCTTTTCTGTTGTAGCTTGGCTTTACATCCCCCAAAAGACACTGTAGTCACTGTCAGTGATGACCACCTCTGGAAAATGTGGGCTTTACCTGATGGGAACATCATCATGACAGGTGAAGGTCACACTGATTGGCTTTCGGGCTGCTGCTTCCATCCAAGGTTAGTGCAAACAGTCCCCTGAACCAGCTCTAATCCCTTCTGGGGAGTACTTGTTTGCTCTTTCTTTGTTCACTGGCCTGCTTTGATGACTTTCTATTCTCAGTGTAACCCTGTGCTCTCTGCTGAATTTCCAAACATGTAGATAAATGTTCCTCTGGCTTTCAGTGTGTTGACTTAAGATTGATTGCTTTCAGTATTTTGTGCATCTTAAACTTTGTCCACGTGCCAGTGCACGTAACAAGGAGTAATAAGCTTTTTAGGTCTTACTGTATTAATTTTCTCCATGTTCATGCACTATAACAAACATGGTTCCATTATTAATAATACAGAAAACTTGCTTTCTTGTAGTAGGCATTATTTGTCATATGACTAAGAGTATTTGAGTTTATCTAGAGAATAAGAATATGAGCTTTCCTCTCTTCTCTTTATAGAGATTTGAAGCTGAATTAATAAATGAAAGTGAACATTGAAAATAAGAAATAAATATTTGCATTACAAGGGTCATAGAAATAGGCCAAACATGAAGTAGATTTCTTGGTCATTCTGTTGAAAAATAGAGTGTCATTTTACTCTCTCGCTTTTAAAACTGAGGCTCTATATGTTAAAATTATTTTGCATCAGATTTGCAAGGCTGCAGTTGTAATAGAGTTTTTTACTGTTAGTATAATAAAGGTCTGCCAGGCTACTCACCTGAGGTTCACTTATAAAAAGAGCATTATTAAACCTCCAACCTTGTATTTTCATTGTATTTATTTTATGAAGCAATATTAGCTCTTTCCTTCATGAGAAGAAGTATCCTATTTAATTTCATGTTTCCTCCTGATTTCTGATATTGTAATGAGTTAGCAAATGCACACACAATCATCTAAACACAAGAAAATCCCCTCCCGGTTTTCAAAACCTCAAGAACATGGAGTAATGCTTTCTGGGATGGATTAAACATGCACATACTCTTTTCTTGCGTCTCTTTCTCCTGTGAAACATAGGCTTTTTCTTAAGATGTCTGTGTTTCACAATATTTGCTTTTGCGTGTGTATATCCTTAGAAATAAGTTTATATATTTAAAAGAAGAAAATAATATTTGACTAAAATAATTACATATAATACAGGAGGAGAGAAATGGAGGGCTCAGCTTCTTGTTTTAAGATGGTAGGAAAACTTTTCTATTACTGAATGACAGGTTGCACAGAGTTTGTGAGCTTGCTGGACGTCCTAAGTCTAACTTGCAGATAAACAGAATGCTGCCTTACCTCTTACCTGTTATGAATATAAAATTCATCACAGGGAAAGAAAGGGAAATACAATTAGAAGACCATGTTATCATTTATAAAGCTGCTGGGCATGCTAATCAGATTTCGATAATGCATTGTTACCATGACACCCACTGACTCAGAGACTCAAAACTATTTTCTCATTAGTCTTTGACCAGAATACAGTCCTTTCAATAGGCTTTCCTATTTCTCATTCAATTATTGAAATTAAAATGAGTTGAGGTACATGATTATTCCCTTGCAGTATAAATTGACTCCTGC